>NC_043960.1:59363830-59506594 GCF_902148855.1 Sphaeramia orbicularis | reverse complement strand
CTGCTGTTTCTGTTTCTGCTGTTTCTGTTTCTACTGTTTCTGTTTCTGCTGTTTCTACTGTTTCTACAGTTTCTGTTTCTACTGTTTCTACTGTTTCTGTTGTTTCTGTTTTCTACTGTTTCTGTTTCTACTGTTTCTACTGTTTCTGTTTCTACTGTTTCTGTTTCTACTGTTTCTACTGTTTCTGTTTCTGCTGTTTCTGTTTCTACTGTTTCTACTGTTTCTGTTTCTACTGTTTCTGTTTCTACTGTTTCTACTGTTTCTGTTTCTGCTGTTTCTGTTTCTACTGTTTCTACTGTTTCTGTTTCTACTGTTTCTACTGTTTCTGTTTCTACTGTTTCTGTTTCTGCTGTTTCTGTTTCTGCTGTTTCTGTTTCTACTGTTTCTACTGTTTCTGTTTCTGCTGTTTCTACTGTTTCTGTTTCTGCTGTTTCTGCTGTTTCTGTTTCTGCTGTTTCTGTTTCTGCTGTTTCTGTTTCTACTGTTTCTGTTTCTGCTGTTTCTGTTTCTACTGTTTCTGTTTCTGCTGTTTCTGCTGTTTCTGTTTCTACTGTTTCTGTTTCTGCTGTTTCTGTTTCTACTGTTTCTGCTGTTTCTACTGTTTCTGCTGTTTCTACTGTTTTGGCTGTTTCTGATTCTACTGTTTCTGCTGTTTCTACTTTTTCTACTGATTCTGCTGTTTATACTGTTTCTGCTGTTTCTGATTCTACTGTTTCTACTTTTTCTGCTGTTTCTACTTTTTCTGCTGTTTCTACTGTTTTGGCTTTTTCTGATTCTACTGTTTCTACTTTTTCTGCTGTTTCTACTGTTTCTGTTTCTGCTGTGTCTGTTTCTACTGTTTCTGCTGTTTTTACTGTTTCGGCTGTTTCTACTGTTTCTACTTTTTCTGCTGTTTCTACTTTTTCTACTGTTTCTGCTGTGTCTGTTTCTACTGTTTCTGCTGTTTCTACTGTTTCTGCTGTTTCTACTTTTTCTGCTGTTTCTACTTTTTCTACTGTTTCTGCTTTTTCTACTGTTTCAGCTGTTTCTGTTTCTGCTGTTTCTACTGATTCTGCTGTTTCTACTGTTTCTGCTGTGTCTGTTTCTACTGTTTCTGCTGTTTCTACTGTTTCTACTGTTTCTGCTGTGTCTGTTTCTACTTTGTCTGTTTCTACTGTTTCTGCTGTTTCTACTGTTTCTGCTGTGTCTGTTTCTACTGTTTCTGCTGTTTCTACTGTTTCTGCTGTTTCTACTATTTCTACTGTGTCTGCTGTGTCTGTTTCTACTTTGTCTGTTTCTACTGTTTCTGCTGTTTCTACTGTTTCTACTTTTTCTTCTGTTTCTACTGTTTCTTTTTCTATTGTTTCTGCTGTTTCTATTGTTTCTACTGTTTCTGCTGTTTCTGCTGTTTCTACTGTTTCTACTATTTCTGCTGTTTCTACTGTTTCTACTGTTTCTGCTGTTTCTGTTTCTACTGTTTCTAATAATAATAATAATAATAAATTTTATTTGTATAGCACCTTTCATACAGAAATTGTAGCCCAAAGTGCTTCACATTGATTGAAAAAAATACAATATTAAAATACATTTAGATTTGATTAGAAATACAATAAAATAAAAATAAATATAAAAACAGCGCACATTAAAATATTTGATTATGCATAGAATTTTTGAAGTGTAAGAAATAAGATGAAATTTGAAATACAGTAAAATAAAAAAATAAAAACAGAAATACAATAAAATAAAAATGAAAAACCGCACATTCCTGGTTCCTGAATTGTGACCCCATTTTTATCTCCTTTCAAAGGCTAATGAGAATAAAAATGTTTTTAATTTGGTTTTAAATATATTCAGTGAACTGGCTTCTCTAATGTCTTTTGGAATTGTATTCCATAACTTTGGTGCATAGTTAGTAAAGGCTGCGTCCCCCATTTTCTTTGTAATATTTCTGGGAGTCGCTAGTAACCCTGCGTTTGATGACCTCAGTGTTCTAGTTTGTACATAATTGATCAGTGAGTTTGCAATGTAACTTGGTCCGGTTCCATTTAGAGCTTTATATGTGAGGAGTAGTATCTTAAAATCAATTCTGTAGGTTACCGGTAGCCAGTGCAGGGAAACCAACACTGGAGTAATGTGCTCTCTCTTCTTGGTTTTGGTTCATAACCTAGCTGCAGAGTTGTGAATCAGCTGAAGTCTGTCTGTGCTGCTTTTTGGGAGACCTGTAAGGAGTGCATTACAGTAGTCCAGTCTGCTGGAGATAAAAGCATGGACCAGTTTTTCAGCATCCTTTCCATTTATAACCAACATTACTTTGGCTATGTTTCTGAGGTGGAAGAATGACGTTTTACTGACTTTCTTTATGTGGGACTTAAAGTTTAAGTCTGAGTCTATAATGACTCCCAGACTTGTCACTTCTGGTTTGATCCAGGAAGTGAGTTTGCCCATCCTACTCATCAGCATTTCCCTTTTTGCTTTTGGGCCAACAAGCAGGATTTCAGTTTTTTCTTCATTCAGTTTCAGAAAGTTCCTGCACATCCACTGATTCATTGCTGTGAGGCAGTTTGTAATGGAATGGATGGCTGTCACGTCATTGGGTTCTGCGGAGATGTATATTTGTGTGTCGTCCGCGTAGCTATGGAAGCTAACATTATGTTTTCTGATGATATCTCCAAGTGGTAGCATATATAAGGAGAATAGTAGTGGACCCAGGCAGCTCCCTTGTGGAACCCCATAGCATGTATCATGTGTGTTTGACACGTGATCTCCAAGCCTGACGTAGTCCTGTCTTCCCTTAATATACGTTTTGAACCACTGTAGTACACTGTCACAGAGACCTACGAGCTTTTCTAGCCGATTAATCAGGATGTCATGATCAGTTGTATCAAATGCAGCACTTAGGTCAAGGAGGACCAGGACTGAGACCTTGTTGGCATCAGAGTTGAGCCTGAGGTCACTGATTATTTTGGTGAGGGCGGTCTCAGTGCTATGACCAGCCCTGAAGCCTGATTGGAATTCCTCTAAGATGTTATTCTCTTTGAGATAGTGGTTTATTTGAGCAGAGACTATCTTTTCCAGTACTTTGCCTATGAACGGGAGATTAGATATAGGACGAAAACTGGTCATAGCGTTACTGTCAAGGTTAGGTTTCTTTAGTAAGGGTTTGATAACAGCTGTTTTGAAGGCATCTGGAAAGATACCAGTATGAAGAGATTTGTTTATGATTTGGAGTAAATGATCTGAGACGCTGTCAAATATTCTCGTAAAGAATGCAGTGGGAATTGGATCGACACGAGGTTGAGGAGTTACATTCCCTGACAGTTCGGTCGAGTTCTGCTGATGTTATGCAGGTGAATTTTCCCATGGTCACAGTACAGGGACTGCAGACAGCATCTGTTAATGTGGTGGAATTAATGCTGGGTCTGATTGAACTTATTTTACTGTTTATTCTACTGTTTCTACTATTTCTGCTGTTTCTACTGTTTCTACTGTTTCTGCTGTTTCTGTTTCTACTTTGTCTGTTTCTACTGTTTCTACTATTTCTGCTGTTTCTACTGTTTCTGTTTCTACTATTTCTGCTGTTTCTACTGTTTCTGTTTCTACTATTTCTGCTGTTTCTACTGTTTCTACTGTTTCTGCTATTTCTACTGTTTCTGTTTCTACTATTTCTGCTGTTTCTACTGTTTCTACTGTTTCTGCTATTTCTGTTTCTACTGTTTCTACTATTTCTGCTGTTTCTACTGTTTCTGCTGTTTCTACTATTTCTACTGTTTCTGCTGTTTCTACTGTTTCTGCTGTTTCTGTTTCTACTTTGTCTGTTTCTACTGTTTCTGCTGTTTCTACTGTTTCTACTGTTCCTGCTGTTTCTGTTTCTACTGTTTCTGCTGTTTCTGTTTCTACTGTTTCTACTGTTTCTACTATTTCTGCTGTTTCTACTGTTTCTACTGTTTCTGCTGTTTCTGTTTCTACTGTTTCTACTATTTCTGCTGTTTCTACTGTTTCTACTGTTTCTGCTGTTTCTGTTTCTACTTTGTCTGTTTCTGCTGTTTCTACTGTTTCTGCTGTTTCTACTGTTTCTACTGTTTCTGCTGTTTCTGCTGTTTCTACTGTTTCTACTATTTCTGCTGTTTCTGCTGTTTCTGCTGTTTCTACTGTTTCTGCTGTTTCTGTTTCTACTGTTTCTGCTGTTTCTGTTTCTACTATTTCTGCTGTTTCTACTGTTTCTACTTTTTCTACTTTTTCTGCTGTTTCTGTTTCTACTGTTTCTGCTGTTTCTGTTTCTACTGTTTCTACTGTTTCTACAGTTTCTGCTGTTTCTACTGTTTCTACTGTTTCTGCTGTTTCTGTTTCTACTGTTTCTGCTGTTTCTACTGTTTCTACTGTTTCTGCTGTTTCTGTTTCTACTGTTCAGGCTGTTTCTACTGTTTCTACTGTTCAGGCTGTTTCTACTGTTTCTACTGTTTCTACTGTTCAGACTGTTTCTACTGTTCTACTGTTTCTGCGTTTCTTACTGTTTCTACTGTTTCTGCTGTTCTGTTTCTCACTGTTTCTATCTTCTGCTGCTTTATGTTTCTACTGTTTAACTATTTCTACTGTTTCTACTTTTTCTACTTTTTCTGCTGTTTCTGTTTCTACTGTTTCTGCTGTTTCTGTTTCTACTGTTTCTACTGTTTCTGCTGTTTCTGTTTCTACTGTTTCTACTATTTCTACTGTTTTTACTTTTTCTACTTTTTCTGCTGTTTCTGTTTCTACTGTTTCTGCTGTTTCTGTTTCTACTGTTTCTGCTGTTTCTGCTGTTTCTACTTTTTCTACTTTTTCTGCTGTTTCTGTTTCTACTGTTTCTACTGTTTCTGCTGTTTCTGTTTCTACTGTTTCTACTTTCTACTGTTTTTACTTTTTCTACTTTTTCTGCTGTTTCTGTTTCTACTGTTTCTGCTGTTTCTGTTTCTACTGTTTCTGCTGTTTCTACTGTTTCTACTGTTTCTGCTGTTTCTGTTTCTACTGTTTCTGCTGTTTCTGTTTCTACTGTTTCTGCTGTTTCTACTGTTTCTACTGTTTCTGCTGTTTCTGCTGTTTCTACTGTTTCTACTATTTCTGCTGTTTCTGCTGTTTCTACTGTTTCTGCTGTTTCTACTGTTTCTACTGTTTCTGCTGTTTCTGTTTCTACTGTTTCTGCTGTTTCTGTTTCTACTGTTTCTACTATTTCTACTGTTTCTACTTTTCTACTTTTTCTGCTGTTTCTGTTTCTACTGTTTCTGCTGTTTCTGTTTCTACTGTTTCTACTGTTTCTGCTGTTTCTGTTTCTACTGTTTCTACTATTTCTACTGTTTTTACTTTTTCTACTTTTTCTGCTGTTTCTGTTTCTACTGTTTCTGTTTCTGCTGTTTCTGTTTCTACTGTTTCTGCTGTTTCTGTTTCTACTGTTTCTACTGTTTCTACTGTTTCTACTGTTTCTGCTGTTTCTACTGTTTCTGCTGTTTCTGTTTCTACTGTTTCTACTGTTTCTACTGTTTCTGCTGTTTCTACTGTTTCTACTGTTTCTGCTGTTTCTACTGTTTCTACTGTTTCTGCTGTTTCTGTTTCTACTGTTTCTACTGTTTCTACTGTTTCTGCTGTTTCTGCTGTTTCTACTGTTTCTACTGTTTCTGCTGTTTCTGTTTCTACTGTTTCTACTGTTTCTGCTGTTTCTGCTGTTTCTACTGTTTCTACTGTTTCTGCTGTTTCTGTTTCTACTGTTTCTGCTGTTTCTACTGTTTCTACTGGGTTTGAATGTCTTTGCTGTTACAGTTACAGCAGGATTTAGATCAGATGTTTTAGAGCAGTGGTTCCCATCCTTTTTTTTGCCCCCCCCCCCCTTCTCTCCACCTTCACCCACTGCCTCACCCACATACAAACCAGGATGACCAAAGACTTTCTCAAACTCAAAAACAGTAAAACTGAAATCATCCTTTTTGGACTCAAATGTCTTCCCCCTCATCTCAGAACTTCTCACTCTCCATCGATGGTCAGTCAGTCCACCCCACCCCCCACCCCCCGACCATAAAAATCGGCGTCATCACGGACCCCACCCTCTCCTTCAAATCCCACATCAATCATGTCACCTTCACATCCTTCTGTCATCTTCTCAACATTGCACCCCCCCCCCCCCCCCCCCGCTGTCCAAACACTCGTCTACGCCTTCCTCACTTCCACACTCGATCATTGTATCAGTGTTCTTTCTGCCCTTCCTTCCACTGCCCTCCAAAACTTACAGTATGTTCAGAAGCCCCCCACCCCCGCTTCACAGATCACATCACACCTGTCCTCCGTCAGCTTCACCGCCTCCCCGTTCAACAGCGCATGAACTTCCAGATCCTCCTCATCACCTCCCCTCCCCTTCTTAACCCCACCCCCTACTACCTGACTGATCTCCTGCACCCCCCCCCCCACCACCACCACCACCTCCGCTCTGCAGATGCTTCCCTTCTCACCTCCGTCACCCAGACTCAGTTCTGTACTTGGGGTGACAGGGCTTTACCATCGCTGCCCCCACCCTCTGGAACCCCCACACACTCAGCTCATTCTAAATCCGACTCAAATCCCACCTGTTCAGATCATCGTTCATAAACTGACGGCCTGTTCCACCTCCTCCACTCTCATCCACCTTCTCTTGTGTGTTTTCTTTTGTCCGTATTTGTTTGTTCTTTGATTACCATTTAGCATTAACTCTTTATCTGTTTACCCGTTCGATGTGTGTTTTTCCCTTGGCTGTTTATTGTAAAGTGTCTTTGAGTACTTAGAAAAGCGCTATATAAAACCAATATATTCTTATTCTTATTATTATTGGCCCATGACCCCATTTTATCATCACAAATTTCTGGTGACCTCTACAAAAAATCTACAAAAGCTAACTCTATACTACAGTTGAAAGGTAAAACCACACATTTAAGCACCTGTGGGTAAAAACAGCTTGAGTCTGTTTTTAATTCACTGATCCTGTAGATGTTCATTAAAACTCAGAGTAAATTCAAAGGTTATTATATTAAAAACAGAGAAAAACTTAAGAAAAAAGTCACTTTATTAGCAAACTCTGTCATTAATGAATAAATCTCCCCTTTTATGCTGATGATCCTGTCATTTCTTTCCCATTCATGATCATTTATTTATGTCCATTTCCTTTTGTATTAATCATATATTTAATGAATCCCTCATATTCCAGACTGATCTCATGAAGTCGTGTTGTATATGACGCCAGTTTTTTGCAATTGGTGTGCTATACGTACACATTTTCATTCTTTTGTGTGTTATTTAATGCCATTTGATGGTGTGTCAATGCGCTAGCCGCTAATCACGCTAATCACTAAACCTAAAACTAACCCTAAACCCTACCCTAACCGTTAACTGCGCTAGTTGATAATCACGCTAATCACTAATCAGAAGCTCCAAGATAACATCGAATGGGCACGCACGAAGATCAAGCATCTCCATCGTGAAGGGGGAGCTATCAGATCAACACTTCCATGTTGGTGACGAGCCTATCCCAGCGGTCTCTGAGAAGCCTGTGAAGAGCCTTGGGCAATGGTACGACACCACCCTCAAGGACTCAGAGCAAATAGATCAGCTCAGGAAGGATGTAAGCAGCACCTTCAGAACATGGACAGAACCACACTCCCCAGCAGGCTGAAGCTCTGGTGCATGCAGTTTGGGCTCCTCCCACGCCTCATGTGGCCACTAACCCTATATGAAGTTCCAGTGTCAAAGGTGGAGAAGATGGAGAGACTGGTCAGCTCATATGTAAGGGAGTGGCTTGGACTTCCCAGGTGCCTGAGAAGCATTGGGCTCTACAGAAAAGGAGTCCCGGAGTGTCCCATTTCCAGTCTAACAGAGGAGTTCAAGTGCGCCAAAGCGAGGCTGGAGATGACACTGCCGGACTCAAACGATCCTTTGGTAGCCCAAGGCACCCCCATCCTGGCCACTGGGAGAGGGCGGACCTCAGCAGAAGCAGCTGAGCGGGCAAAGGCCGCACTCAGGCGCAGAGACACTGTGGGACGAGTGCAGCCAGGAAGGAGTGGTCTTGGCAGTAGAGACAGCCCACCAGTCTGGACCAAGGCTACCGCACCCCAGAGGCACAAACTGGTCCTCCAGGAGGTGCGCCGACAAGACGAGGCAGCAAGGTGCGCAAAGGCGCTGGCACAAAGCAAGGGCAATGGATGACTTGGGAGGGAGTGGAGAAGAGGAGGATCTGGCAGGAGCTCTGGGAGTCTGAGGCATTCAGGGCAAGCTTCACCATCAAGGCTGCCTGTGATGTGCCGCCGTCACCCATGAATCTGAGCCAGTGGTACGGAGAAGACCCCACATGTTCCCTCTGCCCATCTCCAGCCACACTCAAGCACATCCTGGTGGGCTGCAGGACCAGCCTTACACAAGGCCGTTACACCTGGCGGCACAACCAGGTACTACGGTGTGTCACAGCTGTGCGGGAGAACCAACGGACAAGAGTCCATGCCCTCCCGCCCCCAGCGGCTCGCTGGCCAACAACAGCCTTTGTCCAGGAGGGTGTGGGCCAAGCCAGTCTGGTCAACCCAAGTCCAGGGGCCGGGAGGCTTGGTGGGGCACGCGACTGGAAGCTAAGGGCAGACACAGGCCAGAAGCTCAGCGGCAGGTGGTCAAAGACCTCTGGAGGGCAGTAGAGAAGGAGTCAGCGGCTGTGGTGGAAGAGGAAGGACTCAGCATGGGCGGTCAAGTGAGGCACCTGGGGGGTGAGGCCAGGACACTGGGTCTGACCGCTGAACCCTCTGGAGGCGTGGTGGGCCCAGTCAGCCAAACACTGGTGAAGGAGGGAGCCCACCTGATGAGCCCAGGGTACCACCACTGGCAGTACCAGCCCAAAGTCTAAAGTATGCAAGACAGGGACCTGAACATGTAGACCTACAGAACAGATCCACATTATTTATTATTTTATAGGTTTTTTTCTATTCAGATTTATGAATTTTACTGCTTAATCTACATAAACCCAGTGTGTCCATCCACTGGCATTGATCCAACTGCATGGGTTTGACTGGAGAAGCAATGTTGGAGAAGATGACGGCGTTTCCCGCAAACATAGAAAAACATTAAACTTTTGAAGCGTTTAGTTTTTATTGGACAAAATAGGCCTCAGAGACAGAATGATTTATATATTTTTGATATAAAAATGATATTTCCATCATCTCAGTCTAATATCAGAGTTTTATTCTGATGCTTATCGTGGTCATTTGTCAAAACCAAAAACACTAAATGAGGACGAGATAAACCCAGTGGTGCCAGCGTCTCCATATCAGCTCTGACTTTAGTGGTAAATTATTAAAAAGTGCTGCAGTAAAAGCAGCTCCAAAAAAGGCATCGTTTTGTCTCTGGAGTCTGAAGGAAAACCCGTTCAGAGCCTCGTGGAAAAATTAAAATTAAAAAAAAAAAAACTGGGTCGATTTGAGGTTCTGTCTTCATTTGGTTTCATCTGTCGTCATTTCTGTATTTTTTTTTTCATTTCTTTGTGTTTTTATTTCTTTTCTTTAACCCTCTGGTTTCCCGCCCACAGAGGTCCTTCTTAAACACCAGAAATATACGTTTAGTGTCGTAATAACGTCCAGACGTTCTTTATACAGTTTGTTTTTTACGTTTGTATTTCATCGCCTTCAGCCATAAACTATGATGGCGCATTAGAGCCACAAAAGAAAATAAAAACACTGTCACTACGAGAATAAAGTCATAAAATATCAAGATAAAACCTGTAATTTTTATGAGAATAATCCAATCCAACTTTATTTGTAGAGCACTTAAAAAAAAAAAAATACAGTGGACCAAAGTGCTGTACAGAAAAAAAACAACAACAAAATAACAGAGTAAAATACAAGACGAGATTAAAAGACAAAGAACAACTGTAAAAAATAAAATAAAAAATTTAAAAATAAATAAAAACACAGAATAGATAAAACCTAAACAAAACAATAAAATACAAGAATAGATTAAAACATAAAAAGCTGTACATTTAAAAACAACTACAAATTAAAGCCACAAGCGGCATCTAAAGGCCCTCCCCACGGGCACGTCCAGTAGAAGTATGTCCATCGTTCAGCAGGTGGCGCTCTAGCACCAAATTTCAGTGTCTTCTGATGAATGGGTGTAGGCCTGGGAGATCGACAACTGATTCAAATTTGAGGCAGATCTTTGGTTTTATGTCCAAACTAAAGAAATTTTTGTATAAGTAAATCTGTAGGGGGCGCTATGCAGCTAAAATTAAATTTCTTCCTTTGAATGGGTGTAGGCCTGCGAGATGTACCACTGAGTCAAATTTGAGCCAAATCGGTGTTTTTATGTCCAAATTGATGCAATTTTCGTGAAGGTGAATTTGTAGGGGGCGCTATTGAGCGAAATGGCAATTTCTTTTGATAAATGGGTGTAGGCCTGGGAGATTGGCAACTGATTCAAATTTGAATCAAATTGGTGTTCGTATGTCCAAACTGAAGTAATTTTCATAAAGGTAAAATTGTAGGGGGCGCTATAGCTCCAAATTTCAAATTTTTCTGATAAATGGGTGTAGGCCTGAGAGATAGACATCTGAGACAAATTTGAGCCAGATTGGTGTTCGTATGTCCGAACTGAAGCAATTTTAATAAAAACATTTTTTTTTAAAACTTGTAGGGGGCGCTGTAGTGTGAAAGAATTTGGCTAGCTTTTGATGTCCCACTTCTCTAGATACTGTACACTGATTTTGAGCTCATTCGGCCAAACGGCCAAGGAGGAGATAGTTAAAATATAACGTCAGCGAACACGCTGACTCAGCATTTTGGAAATTTCAATCCAATATGGCCGACTAAGGGCTGGTTTTGGGGCGTGGCCATAATAATATTTTTTGTTTGTCTCCTCATGATGAATCTGTGTACCGATTTTCGTGGCTCTACGACAAACTTTATGTTGGACGAGCTCCCATTGGCGCAATGCATTTCCACTTTTCAAGGGGGCGCTGCTGCAACATTTCTTTACCGACATCTACGAAACCTATATGTAAATTCAATTTCTCGCACTTCTGAATTTTAGGCAAAATTTGGTGAGTTTTCGTAAATGTTCAGAGGGTCAAAATTGAGCTCAAAGCGCAGGAGAAAAATCTGAATCTGAGCAAGAACAATATAGCCGTTTCTATGGCAACCACATATTTGGCCTTATTTGAAAGCTCTCGAGCGCCCCCACATGTCTGTGGGGTCAGAGGTCACGTGTCGTGCACAGACACACAAGTGACTGACCCCGAGTGGGCGTGTCCCATTGACTCCCATTCATTGTGAGCAGGTGTAAATATGCTGTTTGTGCACATGTCATGTACATGTTCTTAAAGGTCTCAGTGCCGTGAATGTGAATATGTGTGAGAGTGGCGACAGTGGAGAAAGGCGACCGCGTCACTGGCGATTTGGTCCCCATGCGCCCACTGCAGACTCAGTAGGCCCTGCGCCGGCTTTACCTAATAAGGCCTAATAAGTGAAGGAAAAATAAATAAAAACCAAAATAACACAATAAAATACAAAAACAGATTAGAAGACATAGAACTGTAAACACAAAATTAAAAAATTAAAAATAAATAAAAATACAGAAGAATAGATAAAACCGACATAAAAGAATAAAATAGAAGACAGCACAGGGTTAAAGTGTGTTTAATATACTCACCTGGACACCACAGGGTTAAAGTGTGTTTAATATACTCACCTGGACACCACAGGGTTAAAGTGTGTTTAATATACTCACCTGGACACCACAGGGTTAAAGTGTGTTTAATATACTCACCTGGACAGCAGAGGGTTAAAGTGTGTTTAATATACTCACCTGGACAGCACAGGGTTAAAGTGTGTTTAATATACTCACCTGGACACCACAGGGTTAAAGTGTGTTTAATATACTCACCTGGACACCACAGGGTTTAAAGTGTGTTTAATATACTCACCTGGACACCACAGGGTTAAAGTGTGTTTAATATACTCACCTGGACACCACAGGGTTAAAGTGTGTTTAATGTACTCACCTGGACACCACAGGGTTAAAGTGTGTTTAATATACTCACCTGGACAGCAGAGGGTTAAAGTGTGTTTAATATACTCACCTGGACAGCACAGGGTTAAAGTGTGTTTAATATACTCACCTGGACACCACAGGGTTAAAGTGTGTTTAATATACTCACCTGGACACCACAGGGTTAAAGTGTGTTTAATATACTCACCTGGACACCACAGGGTTAAAGTGTGTTTAATGTACTCACCTGGACACCACAGGGTTAAAGTGTGTTTAATATACTCACCTGGACACCACAGGGTTAAAGTGTGTTTAATATACTCACCTGGACAGCAGAGGGTTAAAGTGTGTTTAATATACTCACCTGGACAGCACAGGGTTAAAGTGTGTTTAATATACTCACCTGGACACCACAGGGTTAAAGTGTGTTTAATGTACTCACCTGGACACCACAGGGTTAAAGTGTGTTTAATATACTCACCTGGACACCACAGGGTTAAAGTGTGTTTAATGTACTCACCTGGACACCACAGGGTTAAAGTGTGTTTAATATACTCACCTGGACACCACAGGGTTAAAGTGTGTTTAATATACTCACCTGGACAGCAGAGGGTTAAAGTGTGTTTAATATACTCACCTGGACACCACAGGGTTAAAGTGTGTTTAATATACTCACCTGGACAGCACAGGGTTAAAGATAAATGTGAAAGTTTTATGTAAATTTTATGACACTAATTGACACAAACATACTTCGACATGAGTTGCGAACAGTTCAATTCACGACGTCTGGATGGTGTTTTGGATCCTTGTACCAGTACTACAGGTACTACTCCATGTACTACTAGTACTATTACAATTAAAACCATTCGTAGTTTTCAGTATTTACACTTAATTATGTGTTTTTTATTGGTCCGACTGTATTTGACCCTGAACTTAAATGTGTTTTTCATCTTTGATCTAAATGCTTTTCTGAGGTGCACCTGAATGCACCATGACGTTCTGCTCCCTGTTGGTCCCAGTCATCTGGCCTCTGATTGGATAATGGGACTCTGCTTTGGTTCGTCATCGTCCAATCAGGTTGAAGAGACGCTGTTGATCCTCCTGAACGTTTCGGTTTTTAACGGATGAACTTTTGCTGAATCTTCCGGGTTTTTTTCTTGACAAACTCCGAACATGAAGAAACGCTGTTGGTCAAACTGAGGTTTCAGCTCGTCTGTGTTCAAATTAATTTAAAAAATCAGTGTAATTCTAATTTCAGATAAAGATAATTAGCATCTCATTAGTTTGAGTTGTGATGAGTCCGATAATCCAGTCATTACACACTTTAATTAATTGTCGATTCCGGAGCAGAGATAATATTTAACCGACAGGGATCCGTTCAAACTCACATGATTATTATTCATTAACTGTTGGAAACTTTGGGTCTGTTTATCAACAAGTTTAACAAGTGAAACAAACGATTTAAAGTTTAACGAGTGAAACAAACGATTTAAAGTTTAACGAGTGAAATGAACACGATTTACATGATGAACAAGTGTTGAATTAGGATAAAGTGACCTTCAGTTCTATAACCTTTAGTTCTATAACCTTTAGTTCAATGACCTTCAGTTCTATGACCTGTAGTTCTATAATCTTCAGTTCTATAACTTTCAGTTCTATAACCTTTAGTTCTATGACCTGTAGTTCTATAATCTTCAGTTCTATAACTTTCAGTTCTATAACCTTTAGTTCTATGACCTGTAGTTCTATAATCTTCAGTTCTATAACTTTCAGTTCTATAACCTTTAGTTCTATGACCTGTAGTTCTATAATCTTTAGTTCTATAACCTTTAGTTCTATGACCTATAGTTCTATAACCTTTAGTTCAATGACCTTTAGTTCTATAACCTTCAGTTCTATAACCTTTAGTTCTATAACCTTTAGTTCAATGGCCTTCAGTTCTATGACCTGTAGTTCTATAACCTTCAGTTCTATAACCTTTAATTCTATAACCTTCAGTTCTATGACCTTTAGTTCTATAACCTTCAGTTCTATACCCTTCACTTCTATAACCTTCAGTTCTATATCTATGACCTTAGAAAAGGGTTTTTACTAAACAAAGCCTCCTCACATATAGTACTACTACAACTGCTACTACTAGTCACAGTAGTACTAGTTGTAATAGTAGTAGTATTACTGCAACTACTTTTTGTAGTTGTAGTAATACTACTAGCACTAGCACCAGTACTACTAGTACTACTACTGCTGCAAGTATACTACTACAAGTACTACTACTACTGAAGATATACTACTACTACTACTACTACTACTACTACTACTACTAATAATAATAATAATAATAATAATAATAATAATAATAATAATGAATGGGGTTTCAGACATAATTTGGAACATATAGAACATATTGAACACATAGAATTTCAAGATGGAATGTTGCCGTACGGTTTTAATCTCTTGTATTTATGAATGAATGAATGAATGAATGAATGAATGAATGAATGTTTATTTCAGTTAAATACAAGATACAAAACACACACATATAAAAAGACAACAAAACAAAACACCTACATATTAAAAAAGAAACAAACAAGCATAAAATTAACACATTTTGTAACTGAAAAAGGAAGAAGCTGAAGCCGGAGGCTTATTTCTGCTTCTCCTATTTACATCCTTAGTCCATGTCCACACCTTAAGTTGCAGCAGATAAATACTTAAACTTAAATTATACTACATTCAGTGTAATAATATGTGTGTTTATGTGTTTATGTGTACATGTTCATTAACATGAACTGTTCCATTTTTTTAAAATAAACAAAATCATTCATTCGTTCATTCATTCATTCATTCAACATCCAACCAATGGACAGACTCTTAGAGATGGATCTAAAAATGATTGACAGCTGGGATGTCCAATCATGGACCATTGGATGTATGGGTCACATGACGTCCTGGTGTTTTACTGTTCACACCTGTGGCCTTGTTTTCCATCTTTGTACACAGTTAATGGTGTTGACAACAGGTGAAACTGCTTATATTTGATCTGATTTGTTGTTTTCTGTGGTTTATTCTTTGGATGCTAACAGTAGAACAGACTAAACCTGGTCAGCCTGTACATTGTACTGGTGTTCACTTGTCGCCCCCTGGTGGACGCTCACCTCATCTGTCACTGTTGAACAGCAGCAGCTCCTGTGAGTCCGTTACCCATGATCCTCTCTGCTCTGAGGTCGCTGTCCGTCCTGGTCTTTGTGTCGGACCAGTTTGACCCGGTCTCATTAAAACCAAAGCCTCTTCAGATCCCAGACCTGGTTGTGTGGTCTTTAATGTTCGGTTTCCATGGAGACGAACTGACAGGGATCTGATTGGCCGTGACGCTGAGACGCCTGCGTGTGATTGGACGGGACTCATCATTTTGTCTGATGGGTTGTAGATTTTCTGCATTATTTTTTACGTCGTTTCATAACATCATACGGTCTCAGTTTTATACGATACATGATGATAAAGTTTTTTTATTAATATTCATTTAATTACAGTTTATGTCTTTCTTATGTTGGAAAATAACGTCACATTTATGACAGACTGAGACTTTGAGGAACTGGAACTCCTTCTATTTTCTGTATGTGGGCTCTGTGTCTTTAATAACAATTCAGTTAATTAATGTTCTTGAATATTGACAGTTTTCTGTTCTATATAATAGTTCAGATAAAGTTGGGTTTTCGTTGTCACTGAATTACATAGTGTTTTTTTAACTTTATTACATTTGTAGATCAAACATTTCACACTCGTTTCATCAGATTTTTGTAAACAAACCACACATTCATGACACATATATGTTTAATATTCACTGCTTTGTCCCAGTTTAAGACGAATTATGCCTGTTTTCTGCATGTGGAAGGTCCTGATGGATCGAAAACGACATCATATTAGAATTCAGATGGAGTATCTGATAAGAACCATCCTTTTTTTTTTTTAATCAGTGTCACACAATCCAATTAGAGCACTTTACACCTTTGGAAATAATTATAATTATTATTAGAGCAGCTGTGATTCAGTGTGAAATTATAATATAAGAAGAATTATCTGTGATTAAACATGACATTTGAGTTTTTCTTGGACATTTTTATGCAACTGAAATTCACGTCTTCATTAAACAGCGTCTACAAACTGATGCTAGACGTGGTCTTTCCTCCTACAGTTTCATACACGCATCGTTTTCATAGTTTCTGGTAAAAACAGAGCTGATGGATAATTTAGTATTTATAATAATCTGCTTCTCAACTCTGATTATTGATTTTGTGGCAAAAAAAATGGGAAAAAATAAAGCACAAATTGAAGCACAGCGGTTGCCGTAGTAACCATATGTCTCTGTGTTGCAGGACAGCGGTTGCCATAGTAACCATATGTCTCCACCTTATGTCTCTGTGTTGAAGGACAGCGGTTGCCATAGTAACCATATGTCTCCACCTTATGTCTCTGTGTTGAAGGACAGATCCTCCTCAGCTTGACGCCTTCATCATGGACAAAGCGCTGCTCGACTACGAGGTTTCCATCGACGCCGACTGTAAACTGGCAACTGTCGGGAAACCGTTCGCAATCGAAGGTAAGACGTCTATTCAACGAATGAACTGATTCACAAAGATTCACAAACACATAACAAATGAACGGGTTCAAAGGTCATGGTTTATTTCCGTGTGGATGTTTTCACATGGGTTTAGTTCTGTTTCAGGTCGATCACAGTCCTGGTCTTAGGTCAGAGGACTGGACTCAGTGGGTCCAGTTCAGGACCAGGACTCTTGAACGTGGTCTGGTCTAAACCTGTAGGTTCTTCTCACATGGATGTGGTTTTAATGCAGGACCTGAAGATGGACCACATCCAGGTCTGAGTTCAGCCTGGTCCAGGGGGTTCAGAGTTAAATGGACTATCACGATATGTCGATGATACTCACACATACGTTGTTAAAAAGGCAAAATACTCCACCAAGAGATGAGATAAGAAAAATAAAAGCATTAGATTGGACAAAAAGAAAAATAAATAAACTAGTATTTTCCTCAGAATCATTTTTATTTAGTTTGTAAACACACTGAAGGAAGTCTCTGTCAGTAGTTGTTGTTATAAATTATTAATAGAAAATATAATGAAAAAAATGTAAGGAAATTCAAATACATGAAGACACAGTATTGACTTTTATACAGATATGCTGCAGCTGTGGATAACAACAAATATCATTTATAAATCGTTGTATCTGCTCAGAATCAGAAAAAATCATCTCTTTTCATGAACTTCATTGGTCGTTTATGATAAACTGAGAGGAAATCTGAAAGTTTAGACTCTAAAATTAGTTTCCATGAGACGCTGAGGTTTAATTCCCGACATTCACTGAGTGTTTATTGGATGTTTCCAGGGGTTCTTCAGTCCCCGATGGTTCCGTTTCCACTGAAACATTTTTCATCCAGTTTCATCATCTTGACCAATCAGAGCTGAGTCTGTCGATGGTTTAATGTCGGACTGTTTGAGCTCCAGACGCAACGGACGGGTTAAAACTAGGAATGAACCATAACTGTGTTTTTACAACCGATAACTTCCTGCTTTTTGTAACCGATACCGATACCAAACAGCTCTAGTTCCCATTCTTCCAGTTGTTTTATTCTTTTTTCAGTCAGTGTTAAACTCCGTTAATCGTCCAATAAAGGTTTCAACAGAACCTAAAGCCAAGGTCTGCTTCAAAAGGACAATAGTCTTAGTCTGGATCGGTCTCGGTCTTGGTCTGGATCGGTCTCAGTCTTGGTCTGGATCGGTCTCGGTCTTGGTCTGGATCGGTCTCGGTCTTGGTCTGGATCGGTCTCAGTCTTGGTCTGGATCGGTCTCGGTCTTGGTCTGGACTGGTCTCGGTCTTGGTCTGGATGGGTCTCGGTTTTGGTTTGGATGGGTCTCGGTCTTGGTCTGGATGGGTCTCGGTTTTGGTTTGGATGGGTCTTGGTCTTGGTCTGGATGGGTCTCGGTTTTGGTTTGGATGGGTCTCGGTCTTGGCCTTGATCTTGGTTTTGGTCTTGACTCCATGTCCCGGTGGTGGTTGATGTTGTGCGTGGGTTCTATTGCTCCAGGTTATGGTATCGGCCTCCCCCAGAACTCCCCCCTGACCTCCAACATCTCCGAGTTCATCAGCAGGTACAAGTCGGACGGATACATGGACCTGCTGCACGACAAGTGGTACAAGGTGGTTCCATGTGGAAACCGAGTGTTCGCCGTCACCGAGGTGAGTCACAGCGACCAGGTTTAGCAGGGGTTTAGCAGGGGTTTAGCAGGGGTTTAGCACCCCTTTACCACCACTTTACCACCCCTTGTGTTTCAGACTCTTCAGATGGGGATCAGTCACTTCTCAGGTCTCTTCGTGTTGTTGTGCGTCGGCGTCAGTGGGGCTTTACTGACGCTCGCCGGCGAACACGGTTTCTTCAAGTTCATCCTCCCGCACATCCGCCGCCGACAAAACCTCAAATACTGGCTGCACACGTCGCAGGTACAACAGCGTTCAGAACCCAGTGGGTTTAAGGTGGACTGGGTTTAAGGTGGACTGGGTTTAAGGTGGACTGGGTTTCAGATGGACTGGGTTTAAGGTAGACTGGGTTTAAGGTGGACTGGGTTTAAGATGGACTGGGTTTAAGGTGGACTGGGTTTAAGGTGGACTGGGTTTAAGGTGGACTGGGTTTAAGGTGGACTGAGTTTGATCTGATGTGATGTGTTCGTTTTGGCAGAAAATCCATCGAGCTCTGAACATGACGTATGAAGATGTGAAGAAGAAGCAAGCGGAGAAAGAGAAAAGGTCTGTCATCAACACTTCAAAACACGAGAAGACCTTAAAACACTCCAGAGTTTAGTCACAGATCAGAAGAGAAAATTAATTAAAAAATAAATGTTAAACATTTGGAAAATAATCATTTAAATCAGCAAAAGGGGGAAAAAATTAAGAAAATAAACAGAAAGAAAATGATGAGAATAATCAATGAAATGAACAAAACTGCTTTAAAAAATAAACTAAATAAACAAAATGAAGAAAATAATGAAGGAAATTAATAAAAATGATTTTAAAAATATAACGATAATAATCATCAAAATAACAAAAAACACAAGTATTCATGTAACTGTAATATTTTTGCTGATGAATGAGGCTCCTCCCACCTTCTGTTTTTATGACATTCATGTTTTGCGTTACTTCCTGTTTGTGTTTTTGTGTCCAGCTGTAACCTGCAGAAGTCCCAGCCCCCCCCGGGACCCCCTGCCCCGCCCCCTCCCGGGACATCAGCCAAGTGGAACAACGAGACGGCGAAGGACGAAGCACTCGCTGCCACCAAGGATGCCCGCGACTTCAAACGTGTCCACTTTAACCTGGAGACACTCAACACCCGCCGGCTGCTCGCCCGACTCGCCGCCTCTGATGCTAAAGTGGGCGGGACCAAAGGCGAAGGGGAGCAGAAGGCGGGGCCAAAGGCGAGCAGACTCTGTGAGAACGGAGGTCCGGCGCCGTCCTTCGCCAGCTTGATTCTGGCGTCCGCCGCCTCCTCCTCCTCGTCTTCTCTCCGCTCCAAGGCTTCGGCTCCTCCCCCTGCCAAAGCGGCCCCTCCCCCTGCTAAAGTAACTCCTACCTCTGCCGCGGCAGCCCCTCCTTCTACCGCTGTGACCACACCCCCTGTGGAGGTGGCTCCGCCCCGGCCTGGCGAGCTGGAGGAGCTGCAGGAACAGATCGACCAAATGAGAGAGCGGTTACGGACGGCTCTGGCGAGACGCGCCGAGATCCAGACCACTCTGGCCAAACCCACTGCCACCACAGCGACCAGCAAGGACCCGCCTCCTTCAGCCTCCATGACGACAACGACGACAACTGCGACCACGACGACGGCGACGAACACAGTGGCAGTGACAGTGACGACCACCGCCACATCCCCGCCTACCGTCACCCCGGTAACGCCCCTCCCCGCAAACACAAAATGCGTGACAACGATGACGGACCCGCCCCACAAAGTCCTGTCCAAAGTCCGGCCCTTCCACAGCAGACTGACCAATGAGAGGAGGTGATGCTCTCTGGACCGGTCACATGACCTTCTGCACAAGGCAGCCATTTTGAACAGCCACGGTGGGAAAGTTTTTTACGCTCGGTTTATCTCGTCTTATTTGTCATAGGACGTCGATCAGTAGGTTTTTTTATGGTAAGTATTAGAGACATGATTGACAGGTGATATGATTGACAGGTGACATCTGGAGGATCTGATTAAAGCCAACGAAACAAGAAAAGAAGAAAAAAAAACTTGTAATATCGCAAGAATAAGATAAAGAGAAGCTGACTCAAACACAACAGCTGCTTTTATTTGATGAATATTCATTTTTAATTGTTTTAATTTTGTCCGGTAGTAGTTTCACGCAGATAGAACGGCGTCTTTAAGGTCATAATATTGCGACTTTAACCTCTGGGTGTTTTTATCGGACCGTCCTTTGTCGTTTTGTCGTCATTAAAATACTCAGGTTCGATCTTCAGTTTCCCACTCCGACCGTTCAAAAAAGCTGCCGAGACTCAGAGGCTGATGTGGGCGTGGCTGATGTGGGCGTGGCTTTAGACGGTGAGCAGGAATCGGACTTCCTCTGGCAGCAATGACGGACGTCAGCGGAGACTCCGCCCACATCAGCGGAGTGATCCCATTGGACGATTCAGGTAGTTTGAGCGGAGTCCAACAGAAAACAGCTCCGCCTTAATTTATGCGTTTATCTGTAACTCATTCATTTATTTATTCATTTATTCATTCATTCATTTATTGGACAGATGATCAGTTCATTCTTAGTTAAAGCCTCTGAATCCATGCTTTCATCCATTCATTCCTTCATCTGTTTTTTTCTTTTTTTTTTTTTTTCGGAGACTCCGCCCACGCCTGACGTCGAACTAACGCCAAACAGGAAATGAACTGGACAGGATGATTGACAGCTGCTCCCTCCCAACGTTACTGTGTTTTTATCAGGTGTGTGAGTTCTCGTGTCGGTGTGACCTTTGACCTTTCTTCGGGTGGGGGGGTGTTCAGTAGCGCCCCCTGCTGTTTGTACTGATGAGTGTTTGTATCCCTGTTCACATTCACACTCAGTTTTTAAAGTTTTCTTTTACCTGTTTTTACCCGTTTCCTCCACAGTCACATGTTCAGGATGCATTAGCTTAGCTTAGCTTAGCAACAACATTAGCTTCACTTTAGCAATAAAACAGCTAGCGTACCTGACACCTGCGACGTTAGCTCCTGTAGCGTCGGTGGCAGGTTCGCGGTGGATCGGACCGACCAGAACCGGTCTACGGAAGAACAGCTGGACCACGGTCCAACTGAGCATGTGCAGGATGGAGTCCGACTGAGCATGTTCAGGATGGAGTCCGACTGAGCATGTGCAGGACGGAAGTAACCGACGAGTTCCACCAAACGCTGAAATACTGACGTTTTAACGGATAAATTTCAGTCCCTGGTCCTGAAATGTTGTGTTTTATTATCGATTATGCTGGGATTGTGAACTACAAGATTTATATTTTGGATTTTAAACTGCCATAAAATTATGAAAGATCAATATTTTTGCAAACTTTTTTCTCTTCATTTTCTTCACAAAGTTTTTTTTTTCTTGTTTAATTCACTTCAAAATTGAATTAATCACAATTGAAAAACCAAACCTTTAGATTCCAGTTTTTATCATAAACCAGTTTGAAAAAAAAAACATTAAAATTCAATATGTGACTTGTATTATTATTGGTCTGATTAATAAGTGTGAAAGCTGATTTGTACTTTTTGTATAAAGTCAGATTGAACAGAAAAGTCACGTTGGTGTGAACGGTCAGATTTCCACCATAGACTTCCATTATAAGCACATTCTATGACACCCCCCCCCCCACCCCCCACCCCCCAAAAAAAAAAAAATTACCTTTGATTTCCCGTTTTTCTGCAATTTTATAAAATAAAAGACAATTCCAAAATCACCCCATTTTATGATGAATTAAGATGCAATCATAAATAAACGCTAAAATGACGTTTCTATCAGTTTTTCAGTTATTAGACCTGAAATGTGTTTTCTTCTTCATTAAACTAATTTTTATGGAAACTATAAGATTTCATGGTTTTATTTTTTTAACCATTAAAGACCCAGGTGCGGTGGCCCAGAGGTGCAACAGCCCAAAAAAAATTATACACTATAAGAAAAAAAGAGAACAGCCCCAAAAAATTATCCACGCTGAACATTTTTCAGGCCTTCAGTTAATGTGGCTAATGCTAATGAAGTAACCTACTGGAAGTGGAGGACAGTGCGCTAAAAACAGTTATTTTTAAAAATATATAGTTGATAATTTTTTGGCCTGTTCTTGTTTTTCTTATCGTGGATAATTCTTTGGCCTGTTTTCTTTTTTTTCTTATATGTATCATTTTTTGCGCTGTCGTCTTTTTTTTCTTATACTGGATAATTGTTTTGGGCTGTTGCACCTCTGGGCCACTGTACCCAGGACTACTACATTTAAGCTTTAGTAAATAATTTATCAGTATTTATAATATTATCTTCTGTATTTGACATTTTTCTGTGTAAATCCTGTATTTTTTATATTTAATTCACTGATCACGTAGATGTTCATTCAAACTCAGAGTAAATTCAAAGGTTATTTATCAAAAACAGAGAAAACCTGAAGAAAAGGGACTTTTTCTGTAAAATATATATGAGTATATTTCACCCCAGTGTGTCCATCCGCTGGCATTGATCCATGGGTTTGACTGGAGAAGCAATGTTTTATTTGGTTGTTTGTTCCATCAATTTTGGCCTATTTTATTCTTTTTTCTTTCATTTTATTCACATTTGACTTATTTTCTTCATGTTACTTTTTATTTTGATTCTTTATTCATTTTTGCTCATGTTATGACCACTTTGCCTGTTTTTTGTTTTATATATTTTTACTTCATTTTAGTACATTTTTACTGATATTTTTACATTATTTTATTATTTTATACATTTTTTATTCACTTTTGTTCATTGTATTTATGATTTAATTTATATATAGACCCAGTGCGTCCATCCACTGGCATTGATCCAACTCCATGGGTTTGACTGGGGAATCAATGTTGGAGAAGATGACAGTGTTTCCACAGAAACTATGGAGCCTCTGAATGTCCAAATATGGTCATATCTGATGACCATGAAAAGATAAAGAACTATATTTGACACCAGTTATTGACATGGACTGATAGAATTAGTGGATCAACAGGTTAATGCACACAACCTCTGCTTCCCTTTCACTTACTTTGGTCAAATTATATGCATATATATATATATATATATATATATATATTTTTTTTTTTTTTTTTTTTTTTTTTTTTTTTTTAATTTGTGTGTGTGTGTGTGTGTGTGTGTGTGTGAGATATCGAAGCAAATGTGTGCCATCAGATATTGAATGGTTGTATTTTGCAATTTTTTTTTTTTTTTGAATGGTTATATTTTGTCATTTGAATTTTTTCTAGTTGATTTTTTAATGGTTGTATTTTGTAATTAGAATTTTTTGTAGTTGAATTTTTTTTAATTTTTTTTTTGAATGGTTGTATTTTGTCATTTGAATTTTTTATAGTGGATTTTTTTAAAGGTTGTATTTTGTAATTTCAATTTTTTGTAGTTGAATTTTTTTTAATAATTGTATTTCGTTATTTGAATTTATTTATAGTTGAATTCTTTTAATAGTTGTATTTCATAATGTGAATTTTTTTATAGTTGAATTTTTTTGAATAGTTGTACTTTGTGATTTGAATTTTTTTTTTTTATTGTTGAATTTTTACACACAGTTTCATATTCTGAATTCAATTATTCAAAAAAAGTTTTTTAATTCAATATTCTCAAATACATGTTTCAAATTCAATCTAAAAAAAAAATGATAAAACATCTTGACGAGGCAAAATCAACAGCATACTGAGCCACTCCGTCTAACTTTCGTAATACAACTGTTCAATATCTGACGACACACATGTGCTTCCATATTTTATTTCTTCTGTTTTTGTGAACGAAGCAGATCATTGTGTCAGATTCGGTCTGAGTCGGTTCCGTGTCGGCTCCATGAGTCCAGACCTGCAGATCGGATCCGGACGTTCAATCTGAGGTCGGTGAAATGAAATGTTTGTTCTGTCCGACGCTGTGTTAGCATCGTATGGACAATTAGCCGACAAGCATGGGGTGAACTTCTACAGCACGTCATCAACGTACAGCATTAGAGACAGATGCCAATCAGGTGTAGCGCACTAAGCTAGCAGTATTAGCACATTAGCATCCACCCATTCGATCCGTTGCAGCATCAGCCTCAGAAAATACTGGTTTAAAGAGGAAATACTGTCAAGTTCAAAAATAAAACAGGCTTTAAAGCAACATATGTACAAATATACACAGTACTGTATCAGATACTACAGTCTACTCTCGTTAAACCGCCCGCCGTTATACCGCCATTTCTGCTTATCACCATCCGCCAGCCCAGTTCCATGCACAAACAACACTTATACTATTGATTTCCCGACCGTTATACCGCCAGCGTCGCGGCGTGGCACCTCCGAGGTGCGGCTCCCAGTGTTGTCTTTTCCGTGGAAACCGGGTCGAAATGGCTCTTTGAGTGTTAAAGGTTGCCGATCCCTGCCTTACAACATAACAGAATCAAGATTTATTTAGAAACGCAATTAGAACGGGTTAACGGAGGCAGCATAGACATCATATAGTAAAGACATGCACATTATGACGCAACCCGTTGTAACGCCATTTTCACTATACCGCCAATTTGGCCGTGAACGGAAGTTGGCGGTATAACGAGAGTAGACTGTAGTTATCCACCTCTGGTCCCCATGCTAAGCTAGGCTAATCTGAGCTTTGACATGTGATGCTGATGAAAGCAGGGAACCATGGGACAGTTTTGGGGTGGTGTGTTCAGGTGTGCTCAGGTGTGTTCAGGTGTGTTCATCTTCAGTCAACACGTTTCCAGCTGTGATGCATTCACTGTCTATTAGAAAAACAGACGCTTCGACACTGACATGGGAGCATCGGAAAACTGAAGGACATTTGGAAAAACTGTTGAGGTTTTCCGGTGATTTTGTTCACGTTTTTTTTTTTTTTATGACAAATTTTTTTAAAAGTAAAATAAAGTAAACAGGAAGTAAAGTTTGAACCAAACAGTTAGTTTTGTTCTTCTTGTTCTTTGTTTTCTCACAGCTGGGGGTTTTTTCATAAAAGTGAAACCACTTTAATGGTCACGAAAAATCACTGATTTGGAGAAAAAATACAGAAAAAAGTAGGTTTATGTGAGACGTTGACACATGATCATCATCATCATCATAAAAACCAACATTAGAAAATGATCTATTTAATTAAAGGTGCAGTTATGTTAATTACTCTGGAATTAACTGGAATTAAAGGTTTATTTTCTAAACAGTAAAAGATGAAAATGATGCAAAAGATAAAAAATTAAAAAAACAAAAACAAAAACATTGTAACAAAAGGACTGAAAGTTAATGTTTATTTTTATTTAATGCAACGTCAGCTCTTATTTAAAAAAAAAAAAAAAAAAAAAAGGATATTAAGGATTTTGATTCTTTATGATCAGAACATGATGAAAATAAAAACACACAAATACATGAGTCATTAACGAAAACATTAATCACAAAGATGAAAAATAGTTAATTTCCAAGTTTCTATTTTTACATTTTGTATGTAATTGTTCTGAGAATTTGTTTGATGTAAAACAGACGCTGACTCTGTTAAAATATTCAGCTTTGTTGAAAAACATAAATAAATAAATAGTTTATTTTAATGATTCTTATGTTACTTTTAATGTAAATGTTAATGATTTTATTCACTTCTGTTTATTTTGGTAAATTTTATTTTTTATTTTGTTCATTTTATCTAATATTTGGATCAGTTTGTTGATTATTTTTTTCATTTTTATTCATTTATCAATTATGTCATTTGTTGATCCAAACAAATAACTATTGTTATAATTATAACATCACATTTATTCCATTTCATATTTTATTTGTTAAAGTTTGTGTGGTTAAGGTTATTGTTCAATGTAGTTGTTTTGAAATTGCACAACAAATTATTCAAAGAAATGCAATAGTTATTAGAAATCAGACAAAACACCACTGTATGTAAAATAATTAAAAAAAAAAAAAAAAAAAGTAAAGCTGAATTCTTCCCAAAAAAAAAAAAAGTTAGAAAGTTTGATCTCACAAGATATAAACGGGGAAAAAAGTAAATGAAAAAAAAAACAAAAACATTAAAATGATTCACAGCAACTGAAGCTTTAGCTAATACGTTCTGCTCCTTAAATGAAAAATAAAATAATTAAAAATAATAATAATATTATTCATCAGCACCTATGATCGATGAGACAGGATTCACAGTCAAACCAATAAAAACCATTAGACACAATTAAAACAATGAAATAAAAAAAACAGTTAAAGGCAGAAAATGATGGAATTGAAAGTTGAACAGATGAATGTTTCCTCTTTAACCCTTTGACCACATTTAAAGCCACTTTATTTCAATAAATGCAGTAATTTACTGAACTGAAGCAGCTGGAGCACTGGGACAGAACCAGTCAAACCAGAACAGTCCTCCAGAAAGAAAGAAAGAACGAAAGAACATTCAGGTCAGTGTTTGAAAACCACTGTGTCTGTTGAACATGATGTGTTCCACAGTGAACTAAAGGCTGTGCTGTTCCGCCCCCTGGAGGACAAAGGCCTGAACTACAACAGAGTTGAAATGAGCCCAAACCTGCCCCTGCAGGAGGAAAGAAGAAGTGCATGAACTGTGGACAGAGACTGAGGATGATGAAGTGAATGAAGAAGAGGAGGAAAAGAAGGAGGAGGAGCCAGTGTTTCAGTTTGACGGCACAGACTGGAGGACAAACTATGGAAGAGCAGAGGTATGAACAGAGAGAAAGAAAGAAAGAAAGAAAGAAAGAAAGAAAGAAAAGAAAGAAAGAAAGAAAGAAAGAAAGAAAGAAAGAAGAAAGAAAGAAAGAAAAACCTACACTCTATTTCCAACAGTATTCCCGCTCCTGCTTTGACTCCCATATGAATGTCAGGTCCATCCCATTCCTAGTCTATGGGTTCAGTCTGACGTGGCTCCACCCTTTGCAGCTCTAACAGCTTCAACTCTTCTGGGAAGGCTGTCCACAAGGTTAGGAGTGTGTTCATGGGAATTCTGGACCGTTCTTCCAGAAGCGCATTTGTGAGGTCCCACACTGATGTTGGACAGAAGGCCTGGCTCTCAGTCTGCGCTCTAATTCATCCAAAGGTGTTCTATGGGGTTGAGGTCAGGGACTGTGTGCAGGCCAGTCCAGTTCATCCACACCAGACTCTGTCCTCCATGTCCAAATGGACCTTGCTTTGTGCACTGGTGCACAGTCATGTTGGAAGAGGAAGGGGCCGGCTCCAAACTGTTCCCACAAAGTTGGAGCATGGAATTGTCCCAAATGTCTTGTTCTGCTGAAGCATTCCCAGTTCCTTTCACTGGAACTAAGGGGCCCAGCCCAGCTCCTGAAAAACAACCCCACACCATAACCCCCCCTCCACCAAACTTTACACTCGGCACAATGCGCTCCCACAAGTATCGTTCTCCTGGAGACCGCCAAACCCAGACCCGTCCGTCAGATCGCCAGATGGAGAAGTGTGATTGGTCAGTCCAGAGAAGGCTCCTCCCCTGCTCTACAGTCCAGTGGCGGCGTGCTTTACACCACTGCATCCACCGCTGTGCATTGCACTTGCTGATGTATGGCTCGGATGCGGCCGCTCGGCCACGGAAACCCATTCCATGAAGCTCTGTGTGCACTGTTCTGGAGCTAATCTGAAGGACACATGAAGTTTGGAGGTCTGTACCATTGACTCTGCAGACAGTCGTCCACCTCTTCACACTCTGCGCCTCAGCATCCGCTGACCCCCGCTCCGTCAGTTTCCGTGGCCTACCACTGCGTGGCTGAGTCGCCGTCGTTCCCAAACACTTCCACTTTCTTCTAATCCAGCTGACAGCTGACTGTGGAATATTTAGGAGCCAGGAAAGTTCACCACTGGGTTTGTGTCACAGGTGGCATCCTATCACAGTTCCACGCTGGAATTCACTGAGCTCCTGAGAGAGACCCATTCTGTCCCAAATGTTTGTAAAAGCAGTCTGCATGCCTAGGGCTGGATTTAATCCACCTGTGGACATGGAAGGGACTGGAACAGCTGAGTCTGAGGATTGGGATGGAGGAGACATGACTTTTGGAAATATAGTGTAGATACAAATATGCATAAATTCACACACACACACACACACACACACATTTATATGTACACACATACCTAAACATATATACAACCCTTCCTAATGCCTTCGTGGGTAAAATAAAACCATTTCAAACCATATTCCAGAACCAGTCCAAATGTGGTACTTTCACACATACTCTAGTCTTCGTACTCCACCATCAATGGCTGTCAGAATTTTTTTTAAAAACACTGGAAACAACCAAAAAACCCCTTTTAGAACCGTTTTTAATGTCGAAGCCATTAAATAAAACCATTTAAAAACCATATTCCAGATCCAGTCCAAATTGGACTACACTTTCTCATGTACTGATTTACTTGTTGTACTTATTAAGTTCCTTTTTACTTATATACTCATTTATATACTTATGTCGATGCCATCCCAGTTATTTAAATAAACACTTTCTTCTTCTTTTACTGTTTTAATGTTGATACTTTCTGTTACTCATGTATTTACTAACATCCTTTCTTTCTTTATACTTTTACTTACATACTTTCCCAGTTACTTCCAGATGTACTTTCTTGTACATTCTAAGTACTTGTTCAGTTACTTCTAAACTGTTTCCTTTCCTTTCTTTCTCACGGACTCTTTTCTTGTTTCTTTTCTACTTCTTTTCTTTTCTTTTGTCTTTTCTTGTTTCAGTTTTTTTTTATGTTCAGCTCTGTGTGACTCATGTTTCACTGCTGTTTGTGTTTAAAGATAAAAGGTGTTTTAAAGTCACTTCTGATTAGGATGACCTGTCCAGAAAACACAGAAAACAGAAGATGTGGACCATCCCAGTTCTGTCGTTTCCTATCAGTCCTTGAACACAGCAGCTGAAGGATCAACAAAGGAAATACCAGCGCATCCAACACACACACATGGTCCAACAGACTCCGCCCACTGGGAGGAGACCAGCACAGCCTCCATCAATGGGCTGCAGGAGCACACACCGATTGGCCAATCAGACACAGCTGTGGGCGTCTCCCAGGGCAACAGGGAGCTCTGAAACGTGTGGAGGAGAGAGAGAGAGAGGAAAAAGAGAGGGACGACAGAGAGAGTGAGAGAGAAAGAGAGAGAGAGAGGAGAGAGAGAGGAGAGAGAGAGGAGAGAGAGGAGGAGGCAGATGGACGGAGAACAGATCAGCACAAGGCAGGTAAGAAAAGACACTGAGTATTCAGTAGTACTCCAGTATGAGTCCAGAAGTACTGCAGTATAAGTACTGTAGTAGTACTGCTAGTATAATAGAACTGTTTTCTCTTCAGAGTAAAAACATAAACAGGTGTTTAGAAGCTGATCTGTTGTAAATCAGACTGAATACTGAGGCTCATTAATGGTTGAATCGGACTCTGTTCATTATCTGATATTAGAATATTTATTATTATTATTATTATTATTATTATTATTATTATTATTATTATTATTATCAGGATGGAAACCCTGTTTTCTGTACATTTGTTCCAATACAAACACAAAACTGTTGAATTATTCATTAGTTAATTTAATTTTTTTCTGCATATTTTCATTCCGTGTTATTCATGGTTGTGGTTTTGAACGTTCTTCTTTTAGATTCATATCTGTCATATTTGTCGTGTTTGAGACGAGTTAAAAACCACAGAAATGTGTGATGGTTTAGAATCAGAACTGAATGAACTGAACAGAATCAAAGAACATGTGTTTAAACTTCTGTTCTGTTGGTTTCATCCTGTTCCAATTCAAACACACACATTTATCACATTTACATCCATTTATTTCCTTCAGATCTTTATTATTATTATTATTATTATTATTATTATTATTATTATTATTATTATTATTATTATTATCACCTCAGATCAACTCAAAGACTAGTCCAAACATTACTGACCACAACCAACAAGAAATGAGGGAAAAAAAAAAAAAAAAAAAATATATATATATATATATATATATATACATATATATATATATATATATATATATATTATATATATATATATATTTTTTTTTTTTTTTTTTTTTTTTTTTTTTTTTTGGATTTATTATTTATATATATCCACTCATCCATAACTATCATTCAGAGGGAAATGAAAAAATTAAAGGTCCAAATATTTCAAATCTCTAGTTGTAAATAATAATAATAATAATAACAATAATAACAATAATAATAATAATAATAATAATAATAATAATAATAATAATAATAATAATAATAATAACAATAATAATAATAATAATAATAATAATAACAATAATAATAATAATAATACATTGCAATTATAAAGGACTTTTCATTCAGCAGAATCTCAAAGTGCTACAGAGAAAAGACTGTCCAATAAAAAATAAAAGAATAAAAATAAATAAAATACTGTATCAGGAATAAAAGACAGGTGAATAAAACAGTGTCATGGTGGTCCATAAAGAGCCGGTCTGAACAAGAAGGTTTTTAGTTCCTTTTTGAAGGAGTCCAGGGACTGAGGAGCTCTGAGGAGGTCAGGGAGGGAGGTCCAGATAAGGGGGGGGGGGGGGGGGGGGGGGGGGGTTGTTCAGACGAGAAGGCCTGGTCACCCATGGTCCAAAGTGTAGTTCTGGGGGGGGGGGGGGGGGGGGGGGGGGACTACGGGTGGAGGGGTGAGGAGGTCCTGGAGGTGAGGAGGTACTGGAGGGGGTTGGGGGTGTTTTTATGGAGGCACTTAAAGGTGATGTGGGCGGTCTTATCAGTAACTCTGAAGGGGAGTGGTGCCCAGTGGAGGTTCTGGAGAACTGGACTGATGTGGTCTGGTCTGTGGGTCTGTTTGAGGACTCTGGTGCCCAGTGGAGGTTCAGGAGAACTGGACTGATGTGGTCTGGTCTGTGGGTCTGTTTGAGGACTCTGGTGCCCAGTGGAGGTTCAGGAGAACTGGACTGATGTGGTCTGGTCTGTGGGTCTGTTTGAGGACTCTGGTGCCCAGTGGAGGTTCAGGAGAACTGGACTGATGTGGTCTGGTCTGTGGGTCTGTTGAGGACTCTGGTGCCCAGTGGAGGTTCAGGAGAACTGGACTGATGTGGTCTGGTCTGTGGGTCTGTTTGAGGACTCTGGTGCCCAGTGGAGGTTCAGGAGAACTGGACTGATGTGGTCTGGTCTGTGGGTCTGTTTGAGGACTCTGGTGCCCAGTGGAGGTTCAGGAGAACTGGACTGATGTGGTCTGGTCTGTGGGTCTGTTTGAGGACTCTGGTGCCCAGTGGAGGTTCAGGAGAACTGGACTGATGTGGTCTGGTCTGTGGGTCTGTTTGAGGACTCTGGTGCCCAGTGGAGGTTCAGGAGACCTGGACTGATGTGGTCTGGTCTGTGGGTCTGTTTGAGGACTCTGGTGCCCAGTGGAGGTTCAGGAGAACTGGACTGATGTGGTCTGGTCTGTGGGTCTGTTTGAGGACTCTGGCAGCGCTGTTCTGAATGGACTGGAGTTTTTGCAGCTGTTCTTTGGGGGTCCCATAAAGAAGGGTGTTACAGTAGTGGAACCTTGAGGAGACAAAGACCTGGATGAGCTTTCTGCATCTGAAACACTGACAGAGGGGGCGGAGTTTGGAGAGAGGGGCGGAGTTGAAGATGTTCTTAAGGTGGAAAAAGCAGGTTTTAAACAGGTGTTTGAGGTGATTTTCCAGTGTGAGGTGTGGGTCCAGTTTCACACCAAGGTTTGTTCCAGAGGTTTAGAGTGGTCTGGTCTGGTCTGGTCTGAGAAGGAGATTGAGGGTATGGAGGAGGACTGGACCTGATGGGGGGGGGGGGATCAGGATGGTTTTGTCACTTTTAAGAAGGAGGAAGTTGTGGTTCATCCATACCTTTGTCTCCTCAAGGCAGGTGGTGAGGGTGGAGAGTGAGGGGAGTGATGTGGAGGACCATGGTGTAGATGGTAAGGGGGGAGAAGGGGTGGGGGGGGGGGGGGGGGGTCTGGAGGAAGAGTTGTGTGTCATCGGCGTAACAGTGAAAAGAGACACCATGACGGCTGATGACACGGCCCAGAGGAAGGATGTATGTGATGAAGAGGAGCGGGCCGAGGACAGAACCCTGGGGGACCCCACAGGGGACCGGGGCTGTTTGGGACTCGGTGTTTCCCAGGCTGACGTAGTCCATCCTACCCGAAAGAAATGATGAAACCAGCTGATGGTTTGGCAGAGACCAGTTTCATTATGAAGGCGGTCGAGGAGGATGTGGTGGTCGACGGTATCGAAAGCAGAAAATACAATCATATATAAAAGACCTGAAATACGAATGAAAATTAGATTAAACTGATTAAACATCGACCGTCCAATCAGACGAACCGTACAGAAGAAACCACTTCAGTTTTTCTTCTGTTTGTTTTTTTTTCTGTTTTTTTTTTTCTTCTTGCCTGTTCCTGTTTGTTCAGTTTCTTGCAGATTCAGTAGAAGTTCCAGCGGACTGTTCTTCACTGTGTGAAATTAAAGTGACCGTTGGATGGATTGAATGTTTGAGTCTTCATGGTCAGTGTTGGAGCGGACTGTGGTGGATTCCCAGAATGCATCAGTGTTTGAGCTGCTGATGGAGGCGGTTCTGCCGGGCTTTGTTTTCCCTGTGGATCCAGATCAGTCCTGGTCCCGGTCCCGGGTCGGTTCAGCTCCGATAACAGCTGAAGTCGGAGACACACGTCTGACTAAAACTATGACAAGTATGTGAGGAGGCGGAGCCTGTGAGGAGGAGGATAAGGAGTGGATAAGATGAAATATGCCACAGTTATCAAACTGACCTTCAGCACAAACACTGAGGCGTTCAGGGACGCCTCGGTCATCACAGCACTCACTCATTCTGAACATAGAGGGAAAATCTACAGCAGTTTCTGCACTGATCAGCTGGTGTTTAGGAGCCGCATATCTGAGGTTTGGTTCCACGAACTCTGAGCAGCAGAACCAGCACTGAGAACCAGAGCCAACATTTAGAACCAGCACTGAGAACCAGAACCAGCACTGAGAACCAGAACCAGCACAGAACCAGCACTGAGAACCAGAGCCAACATTTAGAACCAGCACTGAGAACCAGAACCAGCACAGAACCAGCACTGAGAACCAGAAGCAACATTTAGAACCAGCACTTAGAACCAGAACCAGCACTGAGAACCAGAACCAGCACAGAACCAGCACTGAGAACCAGAAGCAACATTTAGAATCAGCACTTAGAACCAGAACCAGCACAGAATCAGCACTGAGAACCAGAAGCAACATTTAGAACCAGCACTTAGAACCAGAACCAGCACAGAATCAGCACTGAGAACCAGAAGCAACATTTAGAACCAGCACTTAGAACCAGAACCAGCACAGAATCAGCACTGAGAACCAACACTATGCTCCACAGACTGGATCAGACACTGAATAAAGGATAAAACTCTTTGGTAAAACCAGCATAAAAGACAATAAATCTAAACTAATAGATGTTAAACTAGACTAAAGTAAAACCAAACTAAGACATGGTTTAAACAGAAGAGAAACTGATCAAACTAATGTAAAAGACAGGAAAACTAAACTAAGAGGTGGATAAAATTAACTAAAAGGGTTAAAACAGACTAAAATAGTTTCATCTGTTTAATGGAATCATCCAGTTTAATTAAACTCAAACTCATAAACGTTTATTTTAACAGCGGATAAAATAAAACTGTCTGATAATGTAGGCGCTTATCATCATCAGCCACTGATTGTTTACATTATAGCTCTGTTAGCTTAGCATTGTTAGCTTAGCTCTGTTAGTTTAGCTCTGTTATCTAAGCCCTGTCAGCTTTGCCCTGTTAGTTTTGCTGTTAGCTTAGCTCTGTTAGCTTAACTGATTATTCTGTGCCCGTGTTCATTATCTTGATACTTGAAATTTGTGTTGATTTTTGTTGATAATTTTGTTAGACTTAATGAATATTTTGTGCATTTTTATATTATTTTATTTGTATTCTGTTATTAGCTTTTTGTGCATCTTTCATTAATTTTCATTTATTTTTTTAATTGCATGTTCATTTTGAAAATTGTTGATGCTACATCCGCTGATAGTTTACATTATAGCTCTGTTAGCTTAGCATTGTTAGCTTAGCTCTGTTAGTTTAGCTCTGTTATCTAAGCCCTGTCAGCTTTGCCCTGTTAGTTTTGCTGTTAGCTTAGCTCTGTTAGCTTAACTGATTATTCTGTGCCCGTGTTCATTATCTTGATACTTGAAATTTGTGTTGATTTTTGTTGATAATTTTGTTAGACTTAATGAATATTTTGTGCATTTTTTATATTATTTTATTTGTATTCTGTTATTAGCTTTTTGTGCATCTTTCATTAATTTTCATTTATTTTTTTAATTGCATGTTCATTTTGAAAATTGTTGATGCTACATCCGCTGATAGTTTACATTATAGTTCTGTTAGCTTAGCTCTGTTAGCTTATTCCTGTTATCTTAGCTCTGTTAGTGTAGCTCTGTTAGCTTATCTCTGTTAGCTTAGCTCTGTTAGTTTATCTCTGTTAGCTTAGCTCTGTTAGCTTAGCTCTGTTAGCTTATCCCTATTAGCTTAGCTCTGTTAGCTTATTCCTGTTATCTTAGCTCTGTTAGCTTACCCCTGTTAGCTTAGCTCTGTTAGCTTATCCCTGTTAGCTTAGCTCTGTTAGTTTATTCCTGTTAGTTTAGCTCTGTTAGCTTAGCTCTGTTAGTTTATCTCTGTTAGCTTAGCTCTGTTAGCTTATCCCTCTTAGCTTAGCTCTGTTAGCTTATCCCTATTAGCTTAGCTCTGTTAGCTTATCCCTGTTAGCTTAGCTCTAGAACTGTCACACTTTAGTCTGAATCGTGGACTGACAAATGGAAACTTAGCAACAATAAGAACATCCCATAATAACTTTAGTCTGAACCGTGGACCGACAATGGCAGCGGATTGTCTGGGTTTAATGTATATTTTGAAGTTTGTTTATTTTACAGTCTTTTCGATGTTTCTTTTCCACATATTAGACTGATCCGAATGAGACCGAATACTTAATGGAAATAATAGTAAAGGCTGATGGGAATGGAAACCCACAGAGTCCACATTCAGCGTCTGGACAACGACGTTCAGTTCAAACAACAACAAATGAATTCAACCACATCCGATGGACTTTACGAACAGATTCTAGAAATAATACAATAAATAAAATAATCTATAGAAAAAAAAACAACAAAAACGCAGAATGCGAGACAGAGTTCAGTTCAATCAGAAACAGAAGGTTCAGATCTGTGTGGTGGTCTTCCTCTGACCCGGGTCCAGATCCAGTCCTGGTCTTACACTCAACTGTTCATGTGTTTGTAGTGTTTACCTGCTCAGGTGTGAATGTTTCTGCTGCTTCAGCTTCATTAAAAAAAACCAACAGAGGATGAAACGAACCAGTTCAGCATCTGAGATGAAGACACACAGACAGAGTTAACCCTTAAAGAGACCCTTAAAGACTGAGTTCACCCTTAAGAGACAGAGTTTACCCTTAAAGAGACAGTTTACCCTTAAAGAGACAGAGTTTACCCTTAGGAGACAGTTTATCCTTAAGAGACAGAGTTTACCCTTAAGAGACAGAGTTTACCCTTAAGAGACTGAGTTTACCCTTAAAGAGACAGAGTTTACCCTTAAGAGACAGAGTTTACCCTTAAAGAGACAGAGTTTACCCTTAAAGAGACAGAGTTTACCCTTAAGAGACTGAGTTTACCCTTAAAGAGACAGAGTTTACCCTTAAGAGACAGTTTACCCTTAAGAGACAGTTTACCCTTAAAGAGACAGAGTTTACCCTTAAAGACTGAGTTCACCCTTAAGAGACAGAGTTTACCCTTAAAGAGACAGTTTACCCTTAAGAGACAGAGTTTACCCTTAAAGAGACAGAGTTTACCCTTAAAGAGACAGTTTACCCTTAAAGAGACAGTTTACCCTTAAAGACTGAGTTCACCCTTAAGAGACAGAGTTTACCCTTAAAGAGACAGAGTTTACCCTTAAGAGACAGAGTTTACCCTTAAAGAGACAGAGTTTACCCTTAAGAGACAGAGTTTACCCTTAAAGAGACAGAGTTTACCCTTAAAGAGACAGAGTTTACCCTTAAGAGACAGAGTTTACCCTTAAAGACAGAGTTCACCCTTAAGAGACAGAGTTTACCCTTAAAGAGACAGTTTACCCTTAAAGAGACAGAGTTTACCCTTGAGAGACTGAGTTTACCCTTAAGAGACTGAGTTTACCCTTACAGAGACAGAGTTTACCCTTAAGAGACTGAGTTTACCCTTAAAGAGACAGAATTCACCCTTAAAGAGACCGAGTTTACCCTTAAGAGACAGAGTTCACCCTTAAAGAGACCGAGTTTACCCTTAAGAGACAGAGTTTACCCTTAAAGAGACAGAGTCTACCCTTAAAGAGACAGAGTCTACCCTTAAAGAGACAGAGTTTACCCTTAAGAGACAGCATTTACCCTTAAAGAGACCGAGTTTACCCTTAAGAGACAGCGTTTACCCTTAAAGAGACAGAGTTTACCTTTAAAGAGACCGCGTTTACCCTTAAAGAGACAGAGTTTACCCTTAAAGAGACAGAGTTTACCCTTAAGAGACAGAGTTTACCCTTAAGAGACAGAGTTTACCCTTAAAAAGATCGAGTTTACCCTTAAAGAGACAGAGTTTACCCTTAAAGAGACAGAGTTTACCCTTAAGAGACAGAGTTTACCCTTAAGAGACAGAGTTTACCCTTAAAAAGATCGAGTTTACCCTTAAAGAGACAGAGTTTACCCTTAAAGAGACAGAGTTTACCCTTAAGAGACAGAGTTTACCCTTAAAAAGATCGAGTTTACCCTTAAAGAGACAGTTTACCCTTAAAGAGACAGAGTTTACCCTTAAGAGACAGAGTTTACCCTTAAGAGACAGTGTTTACCCTTAAGAGACAGTGTTTACCCTTAAGAGACAGAGTTTACCCTTAAGAGACAGAGTTTACCCTTAAAGAGACAGAGTTTACCCTTAAAGAGACAGAGTTTACCCTTAAGAGACAGAGTTTACCCTTAAGAGATAGAGTTTACCCTTAAAGAGACAGCGTTTACCCTTAAGAGACAGAGTTTACCCTTTACGGACTGTCACCCCAACAGGCCCTCATCTGTTTCTGCTGTAAAAGGGTCAAAAAAACAACATATATTCATGCTGTCAAACAATTCCAATGTTTAATCAGATAAATCGCAGGGTGACTATGGATTAATTTAGATTAATCACAATTAAATATAATGGATTTTTAATCTACATTAATCATGTTTCATTTTCCATGAGCAAAAAGACTCAAGAAAGAAGGGAATATAAATGCACTTAAATATGCACTTAAAGATATATGCACTTAAATATGCCCTTTTATATATATATATATATATATATATATATATATATATATATATATATACACACACACACACACACTTAAATATGCATTTAAATATATATGTACTTAAATATGCACTTAAATATACCCTTAAATATATATACACTTAAATATGCCCTTAAATATATGTGTCCTTAACAGGTTTCTGAAACACCTCCAGCAGTTTCAAATTAAACAGCTGTTATCGGCAGTTCCGTCTGCTGTCATTGGCTGTGGGAACTCATGTCACAAAGGTCGACGCCCAGAAACACTGTCAGCCCAATCAAACGAAAGAAAAGTAGAAAATCCAGGCAGGGGGCGGGGCATAAGTAAGGAAGGGAAAACATGTGGAGTAAAACTGATCTGAAAGTGGATTAAACTGGTTAAAGGTGGAATGGGTCCAGTTCTACGTCTGAAAAACACAAAGAAATATACATTTGTCTCTAATACACGTCTGATTGAAGAGAAACTCCTTCCTGTTTTAGTCTGAAACTCCGCCTCTTTAAACCCATGTCTTCCTGTTTTTGTTTCTCCATCTCAGCTGTGATGGTCTTCACCTGTCACCTGGCTCCACCCACCCACAGCCTCCACCTGACCTGTCACTTGGCTCCGCCTACCGACATGAGGTCCATCAGCTCAGGGATGCAGCTGTTGGCCCCGCCCTCTACAGGCTCCGCCTCCAGCAGCAGCAGCGTCGATGACGACCCGCCAGAGTTTGGCTCGCAGAGCGACGTGGACAGTCTGCTGACCTTTGACCCCTGTGAAGGCCCCGCCCCAGGTCGCCTGCAGGAGGCGGAGCTTGTGAGGGGCAGCTTCCTGCCGCTGTCTGAGAGGGTGGAGCTAAACCGCAGCATCCTGCAACAGCTCTTGAGGTCACATGGCACCTCCAACCAATCAGAGCGCAGAGACACAGGTAGACAAACATCTACTGTCCATGTACATCTGTATATGTTTATATATGTCTGTATATGTTTATATATGTTTATATACATCTGTATATGTTTATATATGTTTATATACATCTGTATGTTTATATATGTTTATATACATCTGTATGTTTATATATGTTTATATACATCTGTATATGTTTATATATGTTTATGTACGTCTGTATGTTTATATATGTTTATATACATCTGTATATGATTATATATGTTTATCTACGTCTGTATATGTCTGTATAATGTGTACAGACATATACAGACGTATACAAATGTCTATAGACGTATGCAGATGTATGCAGACATATATAAAACATATACAGTTGTATACAGATGTCTATATACCTCTACAGACGTATACATGTCCATCATGTCTTTCATGAGACGACACTGTTTGTTTTTGTCCATTAAACTGATTTTTTTTTCTTTCAGGTTTTTCTTTGAATGAATGTGATTCAGAAATTCAACAAAATGAAAAACACAGGTAAAAAAAATAAAGTTACAAACATTTAAACAGACTTCTGTCATTTTACCTGAACACGTACACATGTATAATCTATATGTTGTACTTATGTGTTTCTGGAATAATCATATTCATTTAAATATTACCAAATCAAAATGATAATTTGTCTCATACATACTGAACAAATTACTATTAGAACTGGTTATACACACACACACACACACACACACACACACACACGTTTTATTCTAACTCCTATTCTTCTGCTTGTGTGCGTGTAGCGATTAGCGGCAGATAGACAACAGGTTTACCAAGAAAAGACCAAAACTTGTGTCCAAATCTGTTCCTGTAGACTCACTGTAAAACTGACACATACAAACTAAATCTGTCTGAGTTCTGTTCACTGCCTTAGGACATTTACATGGCATTATACATTTAAATGAATGGGAAAAAGACCACTAGCTCGATGCTAACTTGAATTGGAAAATCCATAGACACGCTAACGATTAGCATTTACAGATTAATTTAAGATTTACAACGTCTTTTTATCCAGAAACAAAGGTTCACATCAGAGATATTTGATACTATTCATTCTTACAACAACTGAACAGAAAATACTCACAGACAAACGTTTACCTGTCCATACAAACAGAGTGAAAGAAACGTGTCTGTTAGTTCCTTCTTATGTCTGAACTGACTACGGGAACACCGCTAGGACAAAACATACGTTAGTGACACTTATTCTGACCACTAGAGGGCTCCTTTGACCACTAGAGGGCTCCTTTGACCACTAGAGGGCCCCCTTTGACCACTAGAGGGCCCCCTTTGACCACTAGAGGGCCCCTTTGACCACTAGAGGGCCCCCTTTGACCACTAGAGGGCTCCTTTGACCACTAGAGGGCTCCTTTGACCACTAGAGGGCCCCCTTTGACCACTAGAGGGCTCCTTTGACCACTAGAGGGCCCCCTTTGACCACTAGAGGGCCCCTTTGACCACTAGAGGGCCCCCTTTGACCACTAGAGGGCCCCTTTGACCACTAGAGGGCTCCTTTGACCACTAGAGGGCTCCTCTGACCACTAGAGGGCCCCTTTGACCACTAGAGGGCCCACTAGAGGGCCCCTTTGACCACTAGAGGGCTCCTTTGACCACTAGAGGGCCCCTTTGACCACTAGAGGCCCCTTTGACCACTAGAGGGCCCCTTTGACCACTAGAGGCCCCTTTGACCACTAGAGGGCCCCTTTGACCACTAGAGGGCCCCTTTGACCACTAGAGGCCCCTTTGACCACTAGAGGGCCCCTTTGACCACTAGAGGGCCCTTTGACCACTAGAGGGCCCCTTTGACCACTAGAGGGCCCCTTTGACCACTAGAGGCCCCTTTGACCACTAGAGGGCCCCTTTGACCACTAGAGGCCCCTTTGACCACTAGAGGGCCCCTTTGACCACTAGAGGCCCCTTTGACCACTAGAGGGCCCCTTTGACCACTAGAGGGCTCCTTTGACCACTAGAGGCCCCTTTGACCACTAGAGGGCCCCTTTGACCACTAGAGGGCCCCTTTGACCACTAGAGGGCTCCTTTGACCACTAGAGGCCCCTTTGACCACTAGAGGGCCCCTTTGACCACTAGAGGGCCCCTTTGACCACTAGAGGGCTCCTTTGACCACTAGAGGCCCCTTTGACCACTAGAGGGCCCCTTTGACCACTAGAGGGCCCCTTTGACCACTAGAGGGCCCCTTTGACCACTAGAGGCCCCTTTGACCACTAGAGGGCCCCTTTGACCACTAGAGGCCCCTTTGACCACTAGAGGGCTCCTTTGACCACTAGAGGCCCCTTTGACCACTAGAGGGCCCCTTTGACCACTAGAGGCCCCTTTGACCACTAGAGGGCCCCTTTGACCACTAGAGGGCCCCTTTGACCACTAGAGGCCCCTTTGACCACTAGAGGGCCCCTTTGACCACTAGAGGGCCCCTTTGACCACTAGAGGCCCCTTTGACCACTAGAGGCCCCTTTGACCACTAGAGGGCCCCTTTGACCACTAGAGGGCTCCTTTGACCACTAGAGGCCCCTTTGACCACTAGAGGGCCCCTTTGACCACTAGAGGCCCCTTTGACCACTAGAGGGCCCCTTTGACCACTAGAGGCCCCTTTGACCACTAGAGGGCCCCTTTGACCACTAGAGGGCCCCTTTGACCACTAGAGGGCCCCTTTGACCACTAGAGGCCCCTTTGACCACTAGAGGGCCCCTTTGACCACTAGAGGGCCCCTTTGACCACTAGAGGGCCCCTTTGACCACTAGAGGGCCCCTTTGACCACTAGAGGGCCCCTTTGACCACTAGAGGGCCCCTTTGACCACTAGAGGGCTCCTTTGCTGCTTTGAACACCTGAACATCACATATTGTTTTTTCAGTGCGTTGCCGTGGCTCTGTGAACACTCGTAGGTAAACATGGGTCACAGGAACAGGGGGATGTTGGGGGTTTTTTGGAACAGGAGGATGTGGATCAGGGTTGGTTTGACAATCAGCATCATCATGTTTCAACCAATGACAGCATTTGGGGTGGGCTTAAGACTCCTGTCAATCACTCACAACTGTAAATAAACCTGTGTGGACATAAACATGTGTAACAGTAGTGTCTGTTCCATGGACATGTTCATTTAAATGTCTTCAGATGGGGGGGGGGGGGGGGGGGGGGGTGAGAAGAAGCACTGACATGTGCAATTATGTGGACCAGCGGAGTACTTCAGTCTGAAATACCACTGAAAGGAAATACACACTGGTGATGACGGCAAACCCCCCCACCCCCCACCCCCCGCATATAACTATGTGATTAATCACAGAAATCCATGCGATTAATTGTGATTAAGAATTTCAATTGTTGCCCAGCACTAATATATACATACATACATACATACACACACACACACACACACACACACACACACACACACACACATATATGTACTGATATGATATACTGATATGTACTTTTCATTTAAAGAAATTGTACCACTGAAATGGAAATGCTTATTTTTCTTTTGATTCTACAGTCATATTGATGTGGTCATTGAGCATGTCTGGCGATTGAATCATTGATTTATGGCATAGCATAACAGAGGGAATGTCCATTGTTTATTGTGCACCGAAATATCTGCCAACACAGTTTATGCCACCGTGAATGAAACTGAAATTGTCAACCATTAAAGCATGTTTACTCGCCATCAAAATGTTTTGTCTCAACGAAGTCGTCCGGCACGACCTTCAACCTGGCTACCATTCAGACTGATGCAAATCTGTGCTCGTTGTCGCATCTCTAACACAGCTCTTCTCGCCATTCGTGTTCGTCGTAGGGCTTGGATTTCAGCCGTGATGCGATTTCGGAGTTCCTGAAGAGTTTGTGGAACAGTCTGATACACACGGTTTTTAAGATACCCCCACAAGAAAAAATCAAGGGGGGTCAATTCCGGGGATCTAGGTGGCCACTCTCTCTCCTGACCCAAACAGACAACTCGATGAGGAAATAATACCTGCAATCGCTGTGGTCTTACCATGATGAAAACTCCCTGGGCACTGTCATGTAGGCCTATGTCCTGAGTGTGAAAGCAAAGCCCCGACTCCTGTAATTGTTGTCAATTTCAAGTTTGTTCACTGTGGCATACATTGTGTTGGCAGGTATTTCAGTGCCCAATAAACAATGGACCTTCTCTCTCTTATGCAATGCAATAAATCTATGACTCCATCAGCAGACATGCTCCATAACCACATCAATATGACTGTATGGTCAAAAGGAAAATCAGTGTTTCCGTTTTAGCAGTACAATTTCTTTAAATGGAAAGAGCATTTTTTCTGACTCACCCTGTATATATATATATATATATATATATATATATATATATATATATATATATATATATATATATATATATATATATATGCGTGCAGTGGTTTATGTGTGTTGAATGACACACGTGCTGTGGTTTATGGTCCTTTTGAGGCCTCTGTGCTGATGTAAACAGTCTGTCAGTCCTCGTCAGGTTAATTAGTCCTGACGTTCTGCTCGCTCTAATCCTTCTTCCTCTGTCACACCGACCAATCAGAGCAGCTGACGTCAGCCTCTCCCCTCCCCCCACCAGCCTCACTGTCTGTGTGTGTGTGTGTGTGTGTGTGTGTGTGTGTGTGTGTGTGTGTGTGTGTGTGTGTGTGTGTGTGTGCAGTGTCTTTGTGTCCTCTCCGTTGCCGCGGCAGCAGCAGTGTGAGGACGGAGCTCGTATGAAGCGTCGCTCCGAACCTCTGAGAGGAGACCACAACCTGCTGACCCCCGACGGACACGGCCTGTGAGTACCTGAACGCACCGCAACGCACCTGAACACACCTGAGCTGGCTCTGTGTGTGTGTTGTGTGTGTGTATTGTGTGTATTTGTGTACTGTGTATTTGTGTGTGTGTGTGGTTGTGTATGTGTGTATATGTGTGTATTTGTGTACTGTGTATTTGTGTGTGTGTGTGGTTGTGTGTGTGTGTATATGTGTGTATTTGTGTACTGTGTATTTGTGTGTGTGTGGTTGTGTGTGTGTATTGTGTGTATTTGTGTACTGTGTATTTGTGTGTGTGTGTGTTGTGTGTGTGTATTGTGTGTATTTGTGTACTGTGTATTTGTGTGTGTGTGTGGTTGTGTGTGTGTGTATATGTGTGTATTTGTGTACTGTGTATTTGTGTGTGTGTGGTTGTGTGTGTGTATTGTGTGTATTTGTGTACTGTGTATTTGTGTGTGTGTGTGGTTGTGTATGTGTGTATATGTGTGTATTTGTGTACTGTGTATTTGTGTGTGTGTGTGGTTGTGTGTGTGTGTATATGTGTGTATTTGTGTACTGTGTATTTGTGTGTGTGTATCTGTGTGTATGTGTGTGTGTGAGTCTGTGTGTATTTGTAGAGCTAATGCTAAATGCTAGCTTACTGACCCTGTAAAAATATAAAATTCATCAAGTTGTCAATCAAAACTCAACATGGCCGCCATCAACGCTCCTATTGGACCAGAGATCTGAATAATAACAATCTACTTTTGGCCATTAGCATGTTAGCAGGAAGTGACTGTATTTGGACAAAGGGGTTGGAGGTGTGGAAGTGCAAGGTGTCACAGGTTGAGCTAATGCTAAATGCTAGCTTACTGACCCTGTACACATGGATATTATATCATGTACAGGATCAAATATTTATCAAATGTAATGTACGCGTAATTTATTAACAACAGCTCAGTTGTCAATCAAAGCCCAACATGGCCGCCATCAACGCTCCTACTGGACCACAGATCTGATTAATAATCATTTAGTAAATATGGGTAAAGTTTTGTGCAGATGTCTGATGGAAAAGCCACTAGTGATGCACATTTAACGGCTCCTTCCAAATAATAAACCTAATAGTAATGACTAATAACTGTTACATAATGACCATAATATTGATGATTATTAATAATTAGTTGTCAGTGATAATAAACCAACATTAGTAAAGTTTACCAACTCTGAGACGGTGGAAAGCCGACAGTAGTCTCTTTTCCGTTGACCCTCAAATTATGCATAAAAATTTACCTAATGGAAAAAAAACGACAATTTTGTCTCATTTTTCGATTAAAAGTTTTTGCGCTGGCAAGAGGTGGTTTTTCAGGAATAGCGAAAATGGTATATCATGCAAAACTGCAACGGAAAAACCTTTTATCGCAACTAGAGTCAGGTGAATTATAAACGGACGTTGACGTATACATTACAACAAGAGAAGAAGAAGAAGAAACGTGTGTGTGTGTGTGTGTGTGTGTGTGTGTGTGTGTGTACACACCAGGAAAGCACTTCAGTTTAGAATTTAGTAGGAGACGGAGGGAGAATATAGAACAATAATAAATATATCTGTAAATAAACACCTGAGTTACATTTTTGTTTATGGAATGACTTCTCGTGTCATCTGCGATAATAAATAAACAAATAGTCACATTTGTGATTTAATGCAAAAAACAACATTACGCACTTCTGTTTTTTGGACATTTAGTAAATATGGGTAAAGTTTTGTGCAGATGTCTGATGGAAAAGAGACGACTGAGTCAAATGTTCCTGATTGTGCAGAGTTTAAAACCACTTTCAGCTTCAGCTTCAGAACAACAGTCAGCCTTTAAACCAAGGTTATCGTTAACGAAAACTATTGAAATGACCAAAACTAGAACTGTAAAAACATTTTCATTCACTGAAATAAATAAAAACTAGAATTAAAAGAAAAACCATAACTAACTGAAACTGTATTGTGTGTTTACTAAACTAACTAAAACAGATATAAATTCTGGATCCAATTCCCTTGGTTTTGGTCTTTGTCAATGTCAGATTGATGTTCAATGGATTTCTTTGTCTCTCTCAGTTTTCTGTGCTGTCTCCATACGACACTTTTTGCTCCGTCACTTGTGTTCACTTGTGGTTTCCAGTCGTCTTCTGGTCCCCACTCTACCTGGAAACATGGAGACTAAAGCAGCAGAGTCCTGTCTGGGATTGATTTGAATAGGAGCACAGAGAAGAAGAGAAAAGAGACCACTGAACTACAACTGAACTACAACTGAACTACAACTGAACTAAAACTGAACTACAACTGAACTACAACTGAACTACAACTAAACTACAACTGAACTACAACTGAACTACAACTGAACTACAACTAAACTACAACTGAACTACAAATGAACTACAACTAAACTACAACTAAACTACAACTGAACTACAACTAAACTACAACTAAACTACAACTGAACTACAACTGAACTACAACTAAACTAAACTACAACTGAACTACAACTGAACTACAACTGAACTACAACTGAACTACAACTGAACTACAACTAAACTAAACTACAACTGAACTACAACTGAACTACAACTGAACTACAACTGAAATAAACTACAACTAAACTACAACTACGTAAACTAAAACTAAGCATTTAGAAAAAAAATGAAAACTAATAAAAACTATCAAACCTGCTCTAAAAACAAATTAAAATGAACTGAATTAGAGAAAAAAAAAGTCTAAACTAAATGAAACTAAACTAGAATGAAAAATCCAAAACTGTTAGAACCTTGCTTTAAACCAAACAGAAATAATAATAACTGTATAAATCACAGGTGTCAAACAAGCGTCCCGGGGGCCAAATCTGGCCCACCAAAGGGTCCAGTCCGGCCCTGGGATGAATTTATGAAATGCAAAAATTACACTGAACACATGCCCAGTCCTTTTAGTTCAGTTCCACATTCAGACCAGTTCAGTCTCCAGTGGGTCAGACCAGTCAAATACTATCAGAAGAACAGAGAAATAATGACAACTGACAATGTTTGTCTTTGTAAATGAAAATATTTTCATGAATTTACACTAAAACAAAGTAGAATCTCACAAAAAATATGAACAACCTGAGTCAGTACAATTTCAATAATCTTCTGTCTGTTCTTAAATGTTCTCTGTTTGTAGATCCACTGTGATCTGTACGTTCTAATGAACATGTGGAAATGATAAACTGAGGCAGAATAGTGTTCAAATTACACTGATTTGTTCAGTTTGTTCATGTTCTTCACATCTTTTAAAGGAGAGTTTGTAGATGGAAACCTGTTCATAGTGTAAATGTACTTTTTTCACTGTAAAACAGATAAAAGTTTGGAGTTGACCTTATTTCCATATGATTCTGTTCTTTTCCTGGTCGGGTCCTCTGCAGATCAGATTTAACTGAATGTGAAACTGAACTAACAGGAGTTGGACAGACCTGCTCTAAATAATCAATAATAAATCGTACCAGACGTGGACGTTTGGACCAGATCGAAGTGCAAACGTTTTCTGTTGGAGTCTGAAGCTGAAGGTGTGAAACAGCTGATCGTCATGGAAACAGCCAAAGGCTCGGTTCAGACCTGGACTGAAACCCCCAGGGGTTTCCGCTCCGTCACCTCCGAACCGCTCCGTCGGCGCCGTGACGACGAACATCCTCCTGAACCTGTGGGAGTCATCAGGTTCACGTTTGTCGACTCTAACCCCCTGAGCAACACACAGAACATCCCATAATACCACAAACACCAGCAACTTCACCCGCTTTCAGTCAAAGACACAAATTCCCTTAATGCGAACAATAATAAAATTAGCACAGTAGCCTTAAGTGACCATATTTGGACACAGAGGGTGGAGTTTCAGGTGTGCTCATGCTTACTGTGATCCTCCTGAGCCTTTAAAGACGGAACATTCCTGTCCAGGAGAAACTATTATAACACCTGTTCATATGAACCAGGAAGATACCACCAGCTGCACTCCCTCTAATCTAAGGAACTTTGATTGATTGATTGATTTATCACCAAATCCTAACAAAAGGTTCCCTCGTTAACTCTCATTAACTCTACATCATGTGACTGGTCCGTTTCCTGGACGTGGATGAATGGAGCAGACGTGTCATACTGAGCATGTGCAGCTGTTCTGCTGGTACCAACTGTGATTGGGTTTGATGAAGGGGGCGGGGCCCTCCATCAGATGTGGCTCCGCCTCCAGCTCCTGTACACAATTAGACTAAATGACTTCCATTATATATAAACTTTACGAATTCAAAGGCCTTTTTATCTCATGGGTCAGTGTTTATTGATGAAGTAACGTTAAATTTACTGAAGTCCAACCTGCGAAGAGACGACGAAGCTGACGCAGAAATATGGGAGGGGTTAGTGAGCTAAGGGGGCGGATGGACAGATGGACAGATGGACAGTCGTCAGGTTGGATCAGTGACATCATCTGTTGAGTCTGGAAACACAACAACAGAAGAACTGAACAAACCCTTACACAACAGGTGTCCAACATGCGTCCTGGGGCCAAAACTGGTCCACCAAAGGGTCCAGTCCGACCCCTGGGATCGAACTCAAAAATAATATTAGAAGAACCTATAAATAAAGACAACAGCATTTTTTTCTTTTTGATTTAGTGCAAAAAACATTAAATTATGAAAATGTTTACATTAAGAAAACTATCCTTTCACAATAAAATGTGTCCAACCTGAAATGTCTGTATTAAATTCAGTCCAGTTTGAACTCTTTTCTTCCTGTTCCTCAGTGTTTAGTGTCTTTGGAGATCTGATCCAGAATGCACATGGACTAATGAGAAGTGGAGGAAGAAGACTGAGAAAATTACACTGATTTTACTGAAGAAATGTCCGTTTTTTTTCAGGTTATTCACATCTGTTTGGTTTGGATAGTTTGTAAATGTAAATACCGGGATAATTGAATGTTATTTTTTGCACTAAAACAATCGTCAGTTGTCATCATTTATTGGCTGTCATGTTCTCATGTGACTGTTCAGTCCACTGCAGATGAAAACAGACCGAATGTGGAACCTGAAAGAACTGGAGTTTAGAACCCTGGTGTAAACCATGACCCTGAGGAACACCAACCCCAGCACTGTTGTGTGTGTAGTGGTACATGTAGTACCACTGCTGTGTGTGTAGCGGTACATGTAGTACCACTGCTGTGTGTGTAGTGGTACATGTAGTACCAGTGCTGAGTGTGTAGTGGTACATGTAGTACCACTGCTGTGTGTGTAGTAGTACATGTAGTACCACTGCTGTGTGTGTAGTGGTACATGTAGTACCAGTGCTGTGTGTGTAGTAGTACATGTAGTACCACTGCTGTGTGTGTAGTGGTACATGTAGTACCAGTGCTGTGTGTGTAGTGGTACATGTAGTACCAGTGCTGTGTGTGTAGTGGTACATGTAGTACCACTGCTGTGTGTGTAGTGGTACATGTAGTACCAGTGCTGAGTGTGTAGTGGTACATGTAGTACCACTGCTGTGTGTGTAGTGGTACATGTAGTACCAGTGCTGTGTGTGTAGTAGTACATGTAGTACCACTGCTGTGTGTGTAGTGGTACATGTAGTACCAGTGCTGTGTGTGTAGTAGTACATGTAGTACCACTGCTGTGTGTGTAGTGGTACATGTAGTACCAGTGCTGTGTGTGTAGTGGTACATGTAGTACCAGTGCTGTGTGTGTAGTAGTACATGTAGTACCACTGCTGTGTGTGTAGTGGTACATGTAGTACCAGTGCTGAGTGTGTAGTGGTACATGTAGTACCACTGCTGTGTGTGTAGTGGTACAATGTAGTACCAGTGCTGAGTGTGTAGTAGTACATGTAGTACCACTGCTGTGTGTGTAGTGGTACATGTAGTACCACTGCTGTGTGTGTAGTGGTACATGTAGTACCACTGCTGTGTGTGTAGTGGTACATGTAGTACCACTGCTGTGTGTGTAGTGGTACATGTAGTACCAGTGCTGTGTGTGTAGTAGTACATGTAGTACCAGTGCTGTGTGTGTAGCAGTACATGTAGTACCACATCTGTCCACCAGTCACTGCCAAAGCATTGTGGGTAAAGGAACGGCACTGGATTAAAAACAATAATATTCACCAAAACACTGAATGTGAGCAACGGAAAGTTTTCACTGTTTATGAAGTACAAATACAAGAGTATGACACACACACACAGATACACAAACACACAAACACACACACTGACGCACACACACACACACACAGATACACAAACACACAAACACACACACTGACGCACACACACACAGATACACAAACACACACACACAAACACACACGCACACTGATGCACAAACACACACACACAGATACTCACAGACGCACACACAGACGTGCACACACACACACACACACACACACACAGATAGACACACAAACACACACACACACAATTTAAAACACCTGCTCATGTGATGTCTTTAAGCTCCTCCCCCTGTCACACCCCCTTCACACACCTGCTCATGTGATGTCTTTAAGCTCCTCCCCCTGTCACACCCCCTTCACACACCTGCTCATGTGATGTCTTTAAGCTCCTCCCCCTGTCACACCCCCTTCACACACCTGCTCATGTGATGTCTTTAAGCTCCTCCCCCTCTCTGCAGGTCGGGGGTCAGGCTCTGTCCGGTCGTCCAGGTGAGGTCAGAGGGCGGGGCTCTGCTGGGACACTTCAGTGACTCGTCCGGCAGCGAATCCGGCGTCCGGACGGCAAGGCGTCGCCCCGCATCGTCGTCTCCGAACCGACGCCTACGATTCGAAGATGAAACGGAGACGGAGGCGGAGTCTCGTTACTTGGAGCGACAGAGGAAGAGGGCGGGGCCACGAATGCAGGACATCCTGGTGTCCAAACCTGACGCTTCGCTGTACGTCAACGGCAGGAAGGGGGCGGGGCTGCACAGGGCGGGGCTTATCGTTGACAGACAGCAGAGAGGTGTTTCTCAGACTCTGCCGGCAGGGGGAGGAGTCAACCTCACCCTCCGCCTCCATCCAACCCCGCCTATTCATAGCCAGGGGCGGAACCTGTACCTGGTCACGCCCAGCAGGCCCCGCCTCAACCTGCGGACTGAACCAATCAGAGAGACCTACATTGGCACGGTTACACCCACTGATGAGAGCGGAGGAGGCGGAGCCGGACCGCAGGCCTCACCCACGTGGGCCAGGAGGAGGACCAATCAGGTGGAACTGAACGGCATTCACGCCACACCCCCTTCAGACCTGCCAATCAACCCCTACGCTCCTGACCAGGTGGCCCCGCCCACTTCTCAGGTTTTAGCTCCACCTCCTCCCCCTCCTCCCCTTGTTACAGCCACAGGGAGGCCCAATGGCACGAGGGCAGAACAGAACCAGAAGAACCAGGACCAGGATCTGGACCGAGAGGGGCAGGGGAGACCAGCAGAGGCCACGCCCCACAGGGAGGCTACACCCCAGAGGGAGGCGGAGCTGAGGAGGCGGTCCACTGAGGACGGCGGTCTGAAGTCCACGGTGAAGACCTCCTGGTCCTGTACAGGTGAGATCTGGATCCATCTGGTTCTGGTCCCAACACAGGTTAGACGGTTCAGGTGGACCCTGAACCTACGGGTTTAGACCTACTACAAATACTACAGAAAATACTACAAACATTACAGAAAATACTACAAACACTACAGAAAATACTACAAACATTACAGAAAATACTACAAATACTACAGAAAATACTACAAACACTACAGAAAATACTACAAATACTACAGAAAATACTACAAACACTACAGAAAATACTACAAACATTACAGAAAATACTACAAATACTACAGAAAATACTACAAATACTACAGAAAATACTACAAACATTACAGAAAATACTACAAATACTACAGAAAATACTACAAACACTACAGAAAATACTACAAACATTACAGAAAATACTACAAACACTGCAGAAAATACTACAAACACTACAGAAAATACTACAAATACTACAGAAAATACTACAAACACTACAGAAAATACTACAAATACTACAGAAAATACTACAAACACTACAGAAAATACTACAAACATTACAGAAAATACTACAAATACTACAGAAAATACTACAAACACTACAGAAAATACTACAAACATTACAGAAAATACTACAAACACTGCAGAAAATACTACAAACACTACAGAAAATACTACAAATACTACAGAAAATACTACAAATACTACAGAAAATACTACAAACACTACAGAAAATACTACAAATACTACAGAAAATACTACAAACATTACAGAAAATACTACAAACATTACAGAAAATACTACAAACACTACAGAAAATACTACAAACATTACAGAAAATACTACAAATACTACAGAAAATACTACAAACACTACAGAAAATACTACAAATACTACAGAAAATACTACAAACACTACAGAAAATACTACAAACATTACAGAAAATACTACAAATACTACAGAAAATACTACAAATACTACAGAAAATACTACAAACATTACAGAAAATACTACAAATACTACAGAAAATACTACAAACACTACAGAAAATACTACAAACATTACAGAAAATACTACAAACACTGCAGAAAATACTACAAACACTACAGAAAATACTACAAATACTACAGAAAATACTACAAATACTACAGAAAATACTACAAACATTACAGAAAATACTACAAATACTACAGAAAATACTACAAACACTACAGAAAATACTACAAACACTGCAGAAAATACTACAAACACTGCAGAAAATACTACAAATACTAAAGAAAAAACAAAAATACGACAGAAAATACTAAAGAAAATACCAAAAATACTACAGAAAATACAACAAATACTACAGAAAATCCCAAAAATACTACAGAAAATACAACAAATACTAAAGAAAAAAACAAAAATACGACAGAAAATACCAAAATACTACAGAAAATACTACAGAAAATACCAAAAATACTAAAAAATACTACAGAAATACCACAAATATGACTGAAAACACCAAAAATACAACTAAAATCCCAAAAATACTACAGAAAATACAAAGAATACTATAGAAAATACCAAAAATACTACAGAAAATACCAAGAATACAACAGGAAATACCAAAAGTCCATCTGGTTCTGGTTCTGGTTCTGACCCAAACTCACGCCTTATCTTTTACAGTGGAGACACAGAGCCCGCCCACATCTGACAGCGGCATTGACGGACAGGTCAAAGAGCCAATGAGGAAAGAGCCTCAGAGTGACGACACCAGTCCTTCAGAACAGTGAGTCTGAACCCAAACCCAGTTCTGACACCTGCTGGACTCCACCGGTACCACCGCTGTCGGGTCCAGACTGCGTCACATGACCTGTGTCACATGACCTGCGTCACATGACCTCCGCCGTCGTCGTCATGTGTCGCTAACGTGCGTCGTCTGTCGTCTTTCAGGACCGAAGGCTCTCGTCTGTCTCTGCGTCGTCTCTTCTCGTCGGTCCGACTCGGCCGGAGTCGAACCGGCAGCCTCGACCGATGCGGCTCACGGCCACGCCCACCTGCGTCTGACCCCGCCTCCCTGGCTCCCATGAAGAAGACGCCTTCTCTTCAGTCTCTGAGCGTGGTGAGGAAGGGGGCGTGGTCTTCAGCGTGTGTTCTGATTGGCTGCAGCTGCTCATGCTCCTTTCTGCTTTGCTCCACCAGGGGTCGCCGTTCCTAAAACTGCGAAAGTCGCCGTCGCTTCAGAGTTTCACGTCGGAGCAGAAGAAGAAGGATCGGTCTGAGAACTACAGACCAGCGGCCGACAGGTGACCTTTGACCTTTTAACACTCACCAAGAACAACAACAACAACAATAATAATCGTACCCTGTATCACGTCTATCCTCTCAGTGTAAACAGTGTGTGTTTCCATAGTAACCTGCAGCGCTGCCTCAGTGTAAACAGTGTGTGTTTCCATAGTAACCTGCAGCGCTGCCTCAGTGTGGAGGACGTCAGCGGTCCCAGCGCTCTGCGTTCGGTCGGTCGGGTTCTTCAGGTCGGTTCTGACGGAACCGTTCTGTTAGAACTGAGTCGACCCACGAGCAGAACCTTTGGATTCATCATCAGCAGAGGACGAGGACGGCCCGACTCTGGTGAGTACAAGTACTACTGATAATACTACTGAAAATACTACTGACAATACTACTGAAAATACTACTGAAAATACTGCTGACCATACTACTGACAATACTACTGACAATACTACTGACAATACTACTGACAATACTACTGAAAATACTACTGACAATACTACTGACAATACTACTGACAATACTACTGAAAATACTACTGACAATACTACTGACAATACTACTGAAAATACTACTGACAATACTACTGAAAATACTACTGACAATACTACTGACAATACTACTGAAAATACTACTGACAATACTACTGACAATACTACTGAAAATACTACTGACCATACTACTGACAATACTACTGACCATACTACTGAAAATACTACTGACCATACTACTGACAATACTACTGAAAATACTACTGAAAATACTACTGACAATACTACTGACCATACTACTGACAATACTACTGACCATACTACTGAAAATACTATTGACCATACTACTGACAATACTACTGAAAATACTACTGACCATACTACTGAAAATACTACTGAAAATACTACTGAAAATACTACTGACCATACTACTGAAAATACTACTGACCATACTACTGACAATACTACTGAAAATACTACTGAAAATACTACTGAAAATACTACTGACCATACTACTGACAATACTACTGAAAATACTACTGACCATACTACTGAAAATACTACTGAAAATACTACTGACCATACTACTGACAATACTACTGAAAATACTACTGACCATACTACTGAAAATACTATTGACCATGCTACTGACAATACTACTGAAAATACTACTGACCATACTACTGACAATACTACTGAAAATACTATTGACCATACTACTGACAATACTACTGAAAATAATACTGAAAATACTACTGACCATACTACTGACAATACTACTGAAAATACTACTGACCATACTACAGAAAATACTGTTGACCATACTACTGACAATACTACAGAAAATACTACTAACCATACTACTGACAATACTACAGAAAATACTACTGACAATACTACAGAAAATACTACGGAAAATATGACTGAAAATACTACTGAAAATACTACGGAAAATACTACTGACAATACTACGGACAATATTACAGAAAATACTACGGAAAATGCTACAAATACTACCAAAAATACTACTGACCATACTACAGAAAATACTACGGAAAATACAACTGAAAATACTACTGGCAGTACTACAAATACTACTGAATATAATACTGAAAATACTACATACTACTGACAATAGTACGGAAAATACTACTGAAAATACTACTGAAAATACTACTGATAATACTACTGATAATACTACTGACAATACTACGGAAAATACTACTGACAAAACTACTGACAATACTACAAATACTACTAAATATACTACTGAAAATACTACAAATACTACTAAATATACTCCTGAAAATAATATAAATACTACTAAATACACTACTGAAAATGCTATGGAAAATACTACTGACAATACTACGGAAAATATTACTGAAAATACTACTGACAATACTACAGAAAGTACTACTGAAAATACTACTGACAATACTACAAATACTACTGAATATACTACTGAAAATACTTCATACTACTGACAATACTACTGAAAATGCTACAGAAAATACTACGGAAAATACTACTGACAATACTACTGAAAATACTACAAATGCTACTGATTATACTACTGAAAATGCTACAGAAAATACTACAGGAAATACTACAAATACTGCAGAAAATACGACTGAAAATAGTACAAATACTGCAGAAAATACTACAGAAAATACGACTGGGAATATTACAAATACTGCAGAAAATACTACAGAAAATAAAACTGAAAATACTATAAATACTACTGAAAATACTACTGAAAATAAAACTGAAAACACTACAAACACTGCTGAAAATACTACTGAAAATACTGCAGAAAACACTACTGAAAATACTACAAATACTACTGAAAATACTGCAGAAAATACTACTGAAAATACTACAAATACTACTGAAAATACTTCTGAAAATACTACTGAAAATAGTACAAAATGTTGAACTTTGAAAATGAAGCTGAAAAAACATGAAGACTAGAAGCACTCGGAGAGCGCAGACCTCCGCCAAGGCTGATCAGTGGGCCCCCCCGTGGCCCCCCCACCCCCGATCACCACCAAAATTTAATCATTTGTTCCTTATGCCAGTATCAACATTTCCTGAAATTTTTATCCAAATTAAAGGCACAGTAGGCCAAAAAGTAAGGGCACCCCCATTTTTTATATAAATTGAGATAAAATCCGCCTTCTGGATCAGATCCGGATCAGCCTTTGAAATGTGATAGAGGACCCCATTGTCAATTCCTGAGTGAAATTTCATGAGTTTTGGTCAATAATTAAGCGAGATATTGGGAAACGAAAATTTTGGCCCCATTTACCACAATGTTAACGAAAATTGGGAAAAAGTGATCCAGAATCCAGGATTTCTTCCGGATCACCCCCAAAATTTAATCATTTCTTCCTTATCCCATTTCCAACAAACCCTGAAAATTTCATCAAAATCTGTCCATAACTTTTTGAGTTATGTTGCACACTAACGGACAGACAAACAGACAAACAAACCCTGGCAAAAACAGAACCTCCTTGGCGGAGGTAAATATGAACTGAGTAAAATACTATTGAAAACACTAGTGACAAAAATACTAAAACATATTGAAAATACTACCAGAATAACCCCAACAGTATGATCAACACACCTTTAAATGTGAGTCCACACAGCTGGGCGGGGCCTCCACACAGTGGTGTTCCTCAGGGCTCCCTCACGGCTCCGTTGTCCTTCTGGTCCAGGTGTGTACGTGGAGGACATGGTGGACGTCAGCACACAGAAGCTCTACGCTGGACTCCTGGGGGTCGGAGACGAGATCCTGGAGGTGAACCAGGAGAAAGTGGTCTGTCTGAGTCTGGACCAAGTCACCCACATGTTGACCCAGGGGGACTCCGTCACGGTCCGAGTCCTGCGGCACCGGAGGCTGCCGCCATGGTGACGCCATCGCCACGGAGATGACACAAACTGTGGTGACCCTGACCCGGGTCTCCTCAGACCTGGAGCTGACCCGGGTCTCCTCAGACCTGGATCAGCTGTGAAGTTGAATATTTATGTGAAATTCTGAAGGTTTGGTGGTCAGTGTTTATCCTCTGCAGTATTTATGACGTTATTTACATGTTTTTATGTTTATATTTTCAGCCAAATTGAAATTAAAATAAAACCTATTTCTGACAAATTTATACATGTGACGTTTATTTATTTAAATCTATTTTTACACAATGGGATCAATAATAGACTATTTATATTTTTTCTCAAAAATATAGAATTTAATTTATTAATCTGATTAATGATTTTCATAGATTTTTAAAAATTGTTTTTCCAATTAGATCTAATATTTAAATTTTGATCATTTTTTGGATTGAATCTGTTTATGACATTTTAAATATGACTGTTCTTAATTAATAATCAGTAAATAAACATCTATTAAATGTTAGTAACACATATATGGAGCAGATACAGGTGTTAATTAATATTTTATTGTTTCACTGATTGAAGTTTTGGTTTTTTCCATGTCGACAAAAAACCAAAACCTTGTAGACATTATTTTTGGTGTTTTCTCGATAACTTTATTGAAACTCAAACCCACAAACATCACATCACTCAGCTGCCAAGGACAGAAAAACAAACGTGATTTTTGTCACCGATCCAGAACTTGTTTATCGATCACTGATCGATAACAAATCTTCAGTTCAACCTTTTCATTCAGTCACAGGACGACAGGACGAAAAAACACAAAGTGGTTAAAACCTGAACCGATGTTCGACCGTTAACGCCTTATTTTACAGCTCGGATTAGTGCGATTACGTCGACGTGACCGAAGAAGAAAAACTCAAAACTTTTATTATTTGAACTTTAATAATGAGATGAAAGTTTTACATGAAAGAAAAAGAATATACGGTTCGAAAAAATGAGCTGAGACGGCGAAATTCAGAAAGAAAAACTGCTGTAGAAGAAAAAAAAAAATGCTGTAGAAGACGTTCCAATCAGCATTTATACGTAAAAAAACAAAAAATAAATAAATAAAAAAAAATTAAAAAATAAAAAAAATAAATACACGAAACTTCAGGAGTTAAAATGTACGGCGGCGTAATAGTGTCACATGAGAAAATAAAAACACCAGTCACTATGAGGATGAAGTCGTAAAATTTCAAAATAAAACCCATAATTTTACGAGAATAACGTCGAAATTTAAAAACAAGCGGGAAAAATATCTTAATTTATGTGAAAACAGTCGTACCCACTCGTTCTACATTCAGTTAGGGTTTAAATACAAAATACTCAGCCTATTAGCCCCGCCCACCAAATACTCAGCCTATTAGCCCCGCCCACCATCAACACATTAGCATTAGCCAAAGGACTCTGAAGACAGTTCGCACGTTTGTGTTTGTTTCATCTTTAGAACTGAACGGATTTGGAGTAAATTTCCTCTTTAGCGTTGGAGGAACTGACTGAAGGGCTAGCACTGTCTTTTTATTGGACTATTACAAATTTATTTTCAAAATATTACGACTTTAGTCTCATGAGAGCACACCGCTAATTTTGTTAAATTATGAGTTTTTTTTAAAATGGCAACTTTATTCTCATAATATTGCAACTTCATTTTGAAACGTTACAACTTTGTTCTCGTAGTGACAAGTGTTTTTTGTTTTCTTTTTTTTCCCGATGTGGCGCTAATACGCCGTCATAAAAATGAGCTGCAGAGAGAAAATTTAACAGAAACAGTAAAAATATATCAGTGTTTGAGATTTAACTGTGAGATTCGATAGTTGATAATGGTAAAATTCTCACGTTCTTAAATGCGTAGAAACGGTAAATGTACGTTAATAAAATGTCAATAAAGTTGACATTGAAACAGAATCACTAACATTTTTAAAGCATGTGTGTCTTTTATTAAGTGTTACGTTTTATTAACCTGTACTTATGTGTTAATACTGTTTAAAGGCAAAAGGAGGACTTATTATTACTATCATTATTATTACTATTATTATCATTATTATTATTAATATTATTTTGAAAGTTCGTATTATTATTCTTGGTTTTTTTCGAGCTCATGTTGGATTTATTTGGATGAAACATGGACGAGTTTAAACTAAACTGATATTTACGGTACAACTGAAAATTCAACCAATGAGAAAATTCAGCGTTAACGAACAGATTCAACGACAGGTTGTTTGTGATGATCCGAACAGGAAGTGGCCCCGCGTACCATAAACGACCTCCGCTCGCCGACAACGACCTCGGATTAACGGCAACGTCTACAACAGACTTTAACCGAGTCGTCACAATAAAAGCTCAACTGAAGCTTTTAATGTGAAGGAGGAACAGGAAGTTCATAAAAGCTCAGCAGAGGACGCCGTCGCAGAACAGCGTAGCAGAATACGGTTGCAGAACGCGGTCCCGGAACACTGTCGCAGAATGCCATCAAAGAACGCTGTTGCAGAATGCCATCACAGAACGCCATCGCAGAACACCGTCACAGAACGCCGTCACAGAACGTCATCGCAGAATGCCATCTCAGAACGCCATCAAAGAACGCTGTCGCAGAACGCCGTCACAGAACGCTGTCGCAGAACGCTGTCGCAGAACGCTGTCGCAGAACGCTGTCGCAGAACACTGTTGCAGAACGCCATCAAAGAACGCTGTCGCAGAACGCCGTCACAGAATGCCGTCAAAGAACACTGTCGCAGAACGCCATCGTGGAACGTCGTTGCAGAACATCGTCGTAGAATGCCATCGCAGAACGCCGTCGCAGAACGGGAACGACGGGTTCAGTCAGTTCACGGAAAAACAACACAGGATGTAAACAAAAACATAAACAGGAAGTCGGTAGTGTTTTCAGACGATTATTAACCTCAAACTAAACTGGGATTAAACTGACGCAACATGGACTGAACCAGGTTTACAGATGAACCAGGTTTACAGATGAACCTGGTTTACACATGAACCAGGTTTACAGATGAACCTGGTTTACACATGAACCAGGTTTACAGATGAACCTGGTTTACAGATGAACCAGGTTTACAGATGAACCAGGTTTACAGATGAACCAGGTTTACAGATGAACCAGGTTTACAGATGAACCTGGTTTACAGATGAACCTGGTTTACAGATGAACCAGGTTTACAGATGAACCAGGTTTACACATGAACCAGGTTTACAGATGAACCTGGTTTACAGATGAACCTGGTTTACAGATGAACCTGGTTTACACATGAACCAGGTTTACAGATGAACCAGGTTTACAGATGAACCAGGTTTACAGATGAACCTGGTTTACAGATGAACCAGGTTTACAGATGAACCAGGTTTACAGATGAACCTGGTTTACAGATGAACCAGGTTTACAGATGAACCTGGTTTACACATGAACCAGGTTTACAGATGAACCAGGTTTACAGATGAACCTGGTTTACAGATGAACCAGGTTTACAGATGAACCAGGTTTACACATGAACCAGGTTTACAGATGAACCAGGTTTACAGATGAACCTGGTTTACAGATGAACCTGGTTTACAGATGAACCAGGTTTACAGATGAACCTGGTTTACAGACGAACCTGGTTTACACATGAACCAGGTTTACACATGAACCAGGTTTACACATGAACCAGGTTTACAGATGAACCTGGTTTACAGATGAACCAGGTTTACAGATGAACCAGGTTTACAGATGAACCTGGTTTACAGATGAACCAGGTTTACAGATGAACCAGGTTTACAGATGAACCAGGTTTACAGATGAACCAGGTTTACAGATGAACCTGGTTTACAGATGAACCTGGTTTACAGATGAACCTGGTTTACAGATGAACCAGGTTTACAGATGAACCAGGTTTACAGATGAACCTGGTTTACAGATGAACCAGGTTTACACATGAACCAGGTTTACAGATGAACCTGGTTTACAGATGAACCAGGTTTACAGATGAACCTGGTTTACAGATGAACCTGGTTTACAGATGAACCTGGTTTCGGAGCCCTTTAAATAAAAACACCCAAACAAAGTAAAACATTAAAAGGTGTCACACGTCTCTGATGACCCTGATGACCTTTGACCTCTGATGACCTTTGACCTCTGATGATTCAACAGTCAAACACTAGAAGAAACAAAGTGCCATAAAAGTCTGAGCAGAAGAAGAGTCCACATGAGTCCAGTAGAGTCCACAAGAGTCCAGTAGAGACCACTAGAGTCCACAAGGGTCCAGTAGAGTCCACAAGACTTCAGTAGAGTCCAGTAGAGTCCAGTACAGTCCAGTACGGTCCAGTAGAGTCCAGTACAGTCCAGTACGGTCCAGTAGAGTCCAGTACAGTCCAGTAGAGTCCAGTAGAGATCAGAAGAGTCCAGTAGAGACCTGAAGAGTCCAGTAGAGTCCACAAGACTTAAGTAGAATCCAGTACAGTCCAGTAGAGTCCAGTAACCCGTGCATTCTGTCCAGTGAACTTCCAAGTGAAGAAAAAACTAAATTCCACTGGAGTTAATCCAGGGTTAAACTAGACCAAAACTCAGTTTATTCTGACACTGACCCAGGTTTAAAGTAGGATTTAAACCGGACTAGACTGGATTTAATCCAACGGTTGAATTGATTGTATTTGAATTAAACCAGGATTGGTAGTTTAAAACGTAGTTAAACTGGATTAGAAGTAAACTAGGATTAAACCAGAGCTAAACAGGTTTTGAACCCTGGATTTAAACCAGGTTTAAACTGAAAATAAAAGATGACTGAACACCAGTAAACTGGGATTAAACTGGGATTAAATCCTAGAAATAAACCAGGATTAAATTTGAGTTGAAGTGGGAAAGTTGAACCTGAGTTCATGTTTAGTGTCAGGACTGAAGTGTCACTAAACCAGACCTGAAACAGGCAGACTTAAGGTGGACTGGTTTAAGGTGGACTGATGTGTCTGTTCAGGTCTAGGATTAAATAAACCATTTGGATGTTAAACCTTGTTCCCATGATGCTTCACTCCCTCAGTGTCATGTGACCTGATCTGAACCAGGACTTCACTGGACCCACATCTGGTCCATCTTTACTGAGTAGGTTCATCCACAAGAGTCCAGCAGAGTCCAGTAGAGACCAGTAGAGTCCACTAGAGACCAGCAGAATCCAGTAGAGACCAGCAGAGTCCAGTAGAGTCCGGTAGAGTTCACTAAAGTCCATTAGAGTCCAGTAGAGACCAGTAGAGTCAGGTAAAGTCCAGTATAATCCACCAGAGACCAGTAGAGTTTGACAGAGACCTGTACAGTCCTGTAGAGGCCAGTAGAGTCCGGTAGAGACCAGTAGAGTCTGGTTGAGACCAGCAGAGTCCAGTAGAGTTTACTGAAGTCCATTAGAGTCCAGTAGAGACCAGTGGAGCCCAGTAGAGTCCAGTATAATCCACCAGAGTCCACTAGAGACCAATAGAGTTCGTTAGAAACCTGTACAGTCCTGTAGAGTCCAATAGAGACCAGTAGAGTCCACTACAGACCAGTAGAGTTCGTTAGAGGCCAGTAGAGTCCTGTAGAGTCCAGTATACTCCACCAGAGACCGGCAGAGTCCACAAGAGACCAGTAGAGTCCTGTAGAGTCCGCTAGAGACCAGTAGAGTTCGTTAGAGTCCTGTAAAGACCAGTAGAGTCCTGTAAAGTCCACTAGAGACCGTAGAGTTCGTTAGAGTCCTGTAGAGACCAGTAGAGTCCTGTAGAGTCCACTAGAGACCAGTAGAGTTCGTTAGAGTCCTGTAGAGACCGGTAGAGTCCTGTAGAGTCCACTAGAGACCAGTAGAGTTCGTTAGAGTCCTGTAGAGACCGGTAGAGTCCTGTAGAGTCCACTAGAGACCAGTAGAGTTCGTTAGAGTCCTGTAGAGACCGGTAGAGTCCAGCAGAGTCCAGTTGATGCAGGATTAAGACATGTTCTGTGCCGTCACGACGAGGCATCGATCAGAGGATGAAGAAGAGGAGGATGACGACGAAGAGGATGGCGAGCAGCACCCCGATAGCGCACCACTGTCGACGATCTGAACACAAACACCAGTTAAAGGAGTTAAAGGGACCGTCCCAGACCACCAGGGTTCCATTCATCTGGAACTAATCCGACTCAAATGGGGCCCAAATGAGGCATCTGTGACGTCCTTTCCCAAATTAGATCGAATAATGATGTGTTAAAGCAGGGGTGCAAGAAAATATCGGTATTGAAATATATTGCGATATTTCACTTCAAGATACTGTATCAATATTAAAAAGTAGTGTATCGATATTTTTAGGTATTTATTCAAATGCAGATATGCCGGTGGTTCATTTTTGTTTTTTGTTTTTCAAGCTATTTCTATATTCACATGGGTATTGTGTTCTGTTGTTTGTTTACTACAAAAGTACTGTGTATTGTGATACTGCAGGTCATACATGTAGTTTCTTTTAAATTGATATCAAAGTTTTGTTAAATAATGGATAATTCAATCATCCTAAAAGCACTTTTTACTGTCTGGAAACAGGCGAATATTTGTGTTTTTATTTATTGGGAATGCACAGAAATGTTAAGATGCTGGATGATTCAGGGACTGAACGCTATGGATTCTTTTCGCAACAAAATACGGAAAATTTCAGCAGGATCTGAAACTGTAATGTCTGTAAAACATTATTATTTATTTATTTATTTGTGGGTTTTTTTTGGGGGGGGGGGGGTTGTACTGGTAAAGCTGCGTGTTAAAACTTGATTTATTCAAATGCTGCACAATAAATTTTTTCAGGAAATAATCTTTTTAAAAAAGAAACAAAACAAAAAACACCGCCTTGTTAACAGTATTGTGATATATCGCGATATATCGTATTGTGATCCTAGTATTGTATCGTCAGATTCTTGCTGATACACAGCCCTAGTTCAAAGTCTTCCAGCCTTCAATGTGTCAGACAGATTTGACAGATTTGAGTATTAAGTGGTAAATAAAAATGAACCATAGCCTGAATATAAATGTGGGGGTTGGTTTCAATCTACTGCCTCTGAAAAGATGGAAATGTACGAAAGAAACCTGAATTTAAACCAGGATTAAACTGGACCTGAACCGGGTTTAATGTGGACCTGAACCGGGTTTGAACAGGAAACAGAGGATGGCTACATGGAATTTAAAGTACAACAACTGCAACAATTATCCGTTATATCGCAAAATAAGCAAAAATGGCAGCACTTAAGTCCATCAAGTTTTCTCCATCTCTAATCTGAGTTAAACAAACAAACAAAACATTTGAGTTGAAACGGGTTAATTTTTGGAAAAAAGGCCAAAAAGTTTTCCTATTAAAGAGTGAAATTTACAAGAAAAACATGGAAAAAATAAGAAGCACTTTATCACAACGGCATTTTAGGGCAACGTAAGAAAATTAAAAACACTGTCACTACGAGAATAAAGGCGCAAAATATCCAGATAAAACCTGTAATTTTATGAGAATAAAGTCAAAATACAAAGAGTTCTAACTTTACATGATTAAAGTTGTCATATTTCAAGAATAAATCTATAATTTTACAATAATAACGTTTTTTTAAAAACAGGTGTAAAAATATTAAATTAAAAAATATATAATAATAATAATAATAATAATAATAATAATAATAATAATAATAATATATGCCAGAATCCAGTGGTACCCACAGGTCTGAGAATGGAGAACTGGAACATTCTGGAAGGTTCCACTTTCATTTGGAGTTTACGCACAAAGGACAAATACTGAGACTATTAGCCCCGCCCACCAAATACTGAGACTATGAGCCCCACCCACCAAATACTGAGACTAGTAGCTCCGCCCACAGAAAATTAAGCCTATTAGCCCCTCCCACCAAATACTGAGACTATTAGCCCCACCCACCAAATACTGAGACTGGTAGCCCCACCCACCAAATACTGAGACTAGTAGCCCCAGCATTAGTCGTCCACTCCAACAGAAGTGAAAGTTGATGCTGCTTTTGTTGCATTCGCTGAAACTGGAAACTGTCATCAACAAGGATTAAGGCTGAAGATTTAGAAATGAAGACTTTTTATCGCACTATTGTGAATTTATTTTAAAAATACTATGACTTTAATCTAATAAAAGTACACCATTATTTTCATTAACTTGTGAGTTATTTTTAAACTACAACTTTATTCTCTTAATATTAGGACTTTTTGTATTCAATTTTATTCTCATAAAATTATGGGTTTTATCTCGATATTTTATGACTTTATTACCGTAGTGACAGTGTTTTTATTTTCTTATGTGGCGCTAATACACCGTCGTACTTTATGACTGAAAATTGTCCGGTTAAATCAGGGCTGTCAAACTCATGTTAGTTCAGTTCCATATTCAACCTAATCTAATCTGAAGTGGGCCAAAGCAGTAAAATAATATAAATAATAGGATAAGAACTATTGAATAATGTCGACTCCAAAGTTTTCTCTGTTTTTGAGTGAAAAAAGTAAGATTCTGTAATGAAAATGTTTCCATCTACAACTGTACTTGATTGTAACATGAACAAATATAAACACCCTGAAAACTCCTACGAAAAATAAGTGCCATTTTTAAAATATTGCACCATAGTTTACCATTTACACATGTGCATTACAATTTACAGATCACAGTGGATCTACAAATACACAGAACATTTAACCCACTGGTATCCCGTCCACCAGGGCCCTTACAGAGCGCCTTTTTGGCACACTTCCGGAATAATGTCAAAAAAATTTTCATCCAGTTTGTTTTTAATTCTTTTACACTTTTTTCTATTTCATCAACTTGAGCTGTAAATAAAAATACCAAATATTCAATAACTGTCACATTTTTAACCCTTTAAATGCCGTGTTCGTAATGTAAACTAACTTTTTTTTTTTTTGATGCAAAAAACACAAAAAATTAATGTTTTCCAATATACTCCATAAAAAGTGGATCACATATTATTAGATTTTTTCATCCTGGCATATGTCAATGATTAACTCCAACACTGGTTAATTTGCATTAGTATTTTTGGCGCTAGGTCAAATGTTCAAAAATACTAGCATCTGTCACCAAGTGTGCGTAAAATGCACACCTATAAATCCAACTATTACATATTATATATTGATTTATTTTTCTGCTCTAATTTGATTTTATTTTTGTAAATCCAGCTCAGTCCTAATCATACAGATCAAATGTTAGAAATAGTGCGTTTTCTGCACACTTGGCAGACAGATGCTAGTCTGGTCATTTTCTTTTGTTTACAATGTGCACATTTGAGTTGGTGGACAGAATTTTAAAGATCATGCACAAATGAACAACTTTTGAAATCTAACCTTATTTAAACTGTGAAAAATAATATGAAGTTTTTTAACACGAAGTGCAAAGAGTGCCTAAAAGGCGCAGCCGGATACCGGAGGGTTAATAACAGGCAGAATATTATTAAAATTCCACATACTTCTATTAAGACACTTAAGGTTGTTCATATTTGTTCAGGTTACTTTACTTTTTTGTAAAAGGCTAGTCTGAAAATGTAAACATTTTTGCATAATTTAACTGTTTGTTTTTTTTACACTAAAACAAAGAGAAAAATTTGCAGTTTTCATTATTTATAGTTTATTATGATAGTATTTTACTGGGCTGACCCACTTCAGATTGAATTGACCTAAAATGATTTTAACATCCTCGACTATTAATTTCTTCAGCGTAACTTTTGCGTTTCACAAATTTATCCCACGGGCCAGATTGGACCCTTTGTCGGGCCGGTTTTGGTGCCCGGGCCGCATGTTTGACACCTGTGAGCTACATAATGATTTTAATCTCAAGTATTAACCCCTCCTCCTTGTTGTTTTTGTCTAAACTGTCCCTGATTGGCTGTGGTTCCAGTGTGTGATGTCACGTGTTGCCGGGCAGATTACCGCTGGTCATGTGGGACACTTTGGCCAGTTTCTTCATGACGTTGTCCAGTCTGGACTGTGTGTTGTCCATCTCGTGGCCGAAGTCGTCCAACATCCTGTGGGACAAATGGACTCGGTTGAGACGGGGGTTTAAGAAAAAAGGGGAGGGGTCAGAGTGTGACAGGTATGTGGGGGGTGGAGTCTTACACCGCCTGTTCGTCCAGCTCCATCCCGATTCGCTCTGACATGTTCTTCAACACGCCGATGGTTCCCGACACCAGCTCCAGCTGCTCGTCCTGCTGCTCCGCGATCAGCTGAAAACGCACGGCCCACGTCAGTCGACCAATCACAGCGCAGCGTTCAGGACGCATTTAAGAAAATACAAAAATGAAGACACAAAACACAAAATATACAACTGTGAAACATCAAATATAAAGAGAAACAAATAAAGAAATCTGCCATTTATAAAAGTATAAATCGTATATATACTGTTTTAATTTTCTACGTTCATTATCCTCATAGAATAAGTGTCCATGTGTCCAAAAGTCTGTGGACACGTTGAATTCAGGCGTTCCTTTTCTAACAGGGGTCTGGGATACAAAACTACGACAACGTATTAGGGCCACGAAAGACAATAAAAACACTGTCACTAAGAGAATACAGGCGGAAAATATCCAGATAAAACCTGTAATTTTATGAGAATAAAGTCAAATACAAAAAGAGTCTGAATTTTATGGGAAGAAAGTCGTCATATTTTGAGAATAAAGTCGCAATATTACGAGAATAAAGTCAAAGTTTAAAAAAAACCATCATAATTTAACAAAAATAATGTACTTTTATTAGATTAAAGTCATCATAATTCAAGAATAAATCCATAATTTTACAATAATAACGTTATTTAAAAACAGGTGGAAAAATATCATAATTTCCAGAATCCAGTCGTACCCACTGGTCTGATAATGAAGAACTGGAACGTTCTGGGAGGTTCCACTTTCGTTTGGGGTTTACACACAAAGGCCAAATACTGAGCCTATTAGCCCCACCCACCAAATACTGAACCTAATAGCCCCGCCCACCATCAACACATTAGCATTAGTCGTCTTGTTGTGTTCGCTGTAGCTGGAAACTGTCATCAACAAGGATTAAGGTTTACGATTTATAACTGTTCATCGCACTATTGCAAATTCATTCATTCATTCATTTTCTGAACACCGTGTCACCCTGTTGCCAGTTTATTTTCAAAATAGGATGATTTTAATCTCATAAAAGTACGACGTAATTTTTGTTAAATTATGAGGGTTTTTTTTAACTACGACTTTATTCTTATAAAATTATGGCTTTATTTTGAACTATTATGACTGTATTCACCCAAGTTTATTTGACTCCACTTAATTTAAAGGACAACCGTCATCTGAGGTGTCAGCTGAACGTCAGTGTGTTGACGGTCTGAGGTCACATGGTGCAGTGTGGGAGTCTGTGATTGGCCGTGGCTGTCCAGGGGCGTGTCTACCTGCTGCTGCGTCTGCTGTTCGTCTATAAACTGGGAGTTGGCGTTCTGCAGCTGTCGGTCCAGACGGCTGTACTTATCAGGTCCGGGCTGCCAGATGGGAGCCGGAGCGCCGCCATCTCCCAGCAGAGCCTGAACACAACACAGAGAAAAGAAACACCTGAGTGAAGCATGATGAAACTGAGACGGTTTAGATCTGCTTTAATCCACAGTTATACAAACAGAAAATAGAATAGAACACAATAGAATAGAGTAGAATGACATAGAAGCTGAATTCCTCTGTTTGTCTTCTGAACTCCATGTGGACGTCTCTTCTGTTCTTCTGTCCACTGACCTCTGACCTTATGAGGCTGTTTTTCTGTATTTCATGGGTTTTATGTGTTCTGCATTTTTTATTTTTAATGTGTTCTGTATTTTATTATGTATTCTGTATTTTGTGTTCTGTATTTTTATTTAGATGTTCTGTCTGTGACTGTGCAGACGTGGGTCTCAGTGGGACTCAGTGGGACTCAGTGGGTCTCAGTGGGACTCAGTGGGTCTGAGTGGGACTCAGTGGGTCTCAGTGGGACTCAGTGGGACTCAGTGGGACTCAGTGGGTCTGAGTGGGACTCAGTGGGACTCAGTGGGTCTCAGTGGGACTCAGTGGGTCTGAGTGGGTCTCAGTGGGACTCAGTGGGACTCAGTGGGTCTCAGTGGGACTCAGTGGGACTCAGTGGGACTCAGTGGGACTCAGTGGGTCTCAGTGGGACTCAGTGGGTCTCAGTGGGACTCAGTGGGACTCAGTGGGACTCAGTGGGTCTCAGTGGGACTCAGTGAGTCTCAGTGGGACTCAGTGGGTCTCAGTGGGACTCAGTGGGACTCAGTGGGTCTCAGTGGGACTCAGTGAGTCTCAGTGGGACTCAGTGGGACTCAGTGGGTCTCAGTGGGACTCAGTGGGTCTGAGTGGGTCTCAGTGGGACTCAGTGGGACTCAGTGGGTCTGAGTGGGTCTCAGTGGGACTCAGTGGGACTCAGTGGGTCTCAGTGGGTCTGAGTGGGTCTCAGTGGGTCTCAGTGGGACTCAGTGGGTCTCAGTGGGTCTCAGTGGGACTCAGTGGGTCTCAGTGGGACTCAGTGGGTCTGAGTGGGTCTCAGTGGGACTCAGTGGGACTCAGTGGGTCTCAGTGGGACTCAGTGGGACTCAGTGGGTCTCAGTGGGACTCAGTGGGTCTGAGTGGGTCTCAGTGGGACTCAGTGGGACTCAGTGGGTCTCAGTGGGACTCAGTGGGACTCAGTGGGTCTCAGTGGGACTCAGTGGGTCTCAGTGGGACTCAGTGGGACTCAGTGGGACTCAGTGGGTCTCAGTGGGACTCAGTGAGTCTCAGTGGGACTCAGTGGGTCTCAGTGGGACTCAGTGGGACTCAGTGGGTCTCAGTGGGACTCAGTGGGACTCAGTGGGTCTCAGTGGGACTCAGTGGGTCTGAGTGGGTCTCAGTGGGACTCAGTGGGTCTCAGTGGGACTCAGTGGGTCTCAGTGGGACTCAGTGAGTCTCAGTGGGACTCAGTGGGACTCAGTGGGTCTCAGTGGGACTCAGTGGGTCTGAGTGGGTCTCAGTGGGACTCAGTGGGACTCAGTGGGACTCAGTGGGTCTGAGTGGGACTCAGTGGGTCTCAGTGGGACTCAGTGGGTCTCAGTGGGACTCAGTGGGACTCAGTGGGTCTCAGTGGGTCTCAGTGGGACTCAGTGGGTCTGAGTGGGACTCAGTGGGACTCAGTGGGACTCAGTGGGTCTGAGTGGGTCTCAGTGGGTCTCAGTGGGTCTCAGTGGGACTCAGTGGGTCTCAGTGGGTCTCAGTGGGTCTCAGTGGGACTCAGTGGGACTCAGTGGGTCTCAGTGGGTCTCAGTGGGTCTCAGTGGGTCTCAGTGGGACTCAGTGGGTCTGAGTGGGTCTCAGTGGGACTCAGTGGGACTCAGTGGGACTCAGTGGGTCTGAGTGGGTCTCAGTGGGTCTCAGTGGGACTCAGTGGGACTCAGTGGGTCTGAGTGGGTCTCAGTGGGACTCAGTGGGTCTCAGTGGGACTCAGTGGGTCTCAGTGGGACTCAGTGGGTCTCAGTGGGACTCAGTGGGTCTCAGTGGGACTCAGTGAGTCTCAGTGGGACTCAGTGGGACTCAGTGGGTCTCAGTGGGACTCAGTGGGACTCAGTGGGTCTCAGTGGGACTCAGTGGGTCTCAGTGGGACTCAGTGAGTCTCAGTGGGACTCAGTGAGTCTCAGTGGGACTCAGTGGGACTCAGTGGGTCTCAGTGGGACTCAGTGGGACTCAGTGGGTCTGAGTGGGTCTCAGTGGGACTCAGTGGGACTCAGTGGGTCTCAGTGGGACTCAGTGGGTCTGAGTGGGTCTCAGTGGGACTCAGTGGGTCTCAGTGGGTCTCAGTGGGACTCAGTGAGTCTCAGTGGGACTCAGTGGGACTCAGTGGGTCTCAGTGGGACTCAGTGGGTCTCAGTGGGACTCAGTGGGACTCAGTGGGACTCAGTGGGACTCAGTGGGACTCAGTGGGACTCAGTGGGACTCAGTGGGTCTGAGTGGGTCTCAGTGGGTCTCAGTGGGACTCAGTGGGACTCAGTGGGTCTCAGTAGATCTTCCAGGCCCATGTGCTAAGTTCTGAGGCCTTGGTCACCTGTTTGTTCTTCCTGTCGGCGGCGGCGGCGGCTGGACTCGACATCTGCTCCTTCATGTCCTGCGTCACAAACACAATGTTGTTAAACATGGCCAGGCGGCGGCGCCGTGGCGTATACGACCCGTTAACGGGCGCTCACCTTCACCGTCTGTCTGGTGCTGGTGATGAAGGCTTTCCTCTTCGACAGCTCCGACGCGTCCAGGTTGAACTTCTTTGGGTTCGACTCCACGATACTTTCAGCAGCGGTTAAGGACGGACAGAGGCGGAGGGTTTAAGCAGACTGACAACCATACTCAAACGAGTCTGGTTTTTTTATTTTATTTTTTTTAACCTCCTCAGATCCAACTGTGGGTTTTCTGTCCACATTTGTGGTCAAGAGTTTCACAACTTTATAAAAAAAAAAAAAAAAAACACAAAAAACACAAAAGAAAATTGTCCATCACAAAGGACATTCCATAAAAAAAAAAACAACTGCATCTGAAAAACTGTTGCATCATGATGTTTCCAATAATAGGCCCTTATTTAAGAAAAACAAAAAAAGCTGGTTCTTTGCTGACATTTCCTGTGTCTGAGGAGGTTAATGTATTTATTGACATTCAGTATCAGTCATTCTCATTCAGTACATCATATGTATATGTCATACATGTGTTATCTGCTCCAAATGCCAGAATTAGGTTTGTTTTCCTCATAAAACCAAATAAAAGAGGAAAAATGAAGAAAGACTATGTTCAAATAGGACTGATCTTTTCCATACAACCCTTTTTTTAATGCGTTTGCATTTTTTTCCTATTTCATCAACTTGAGCCGTAAATAAAAAATGCCAAATACCCAATCCTTGTCATGTGGTTTAACCCTTTAAACCAGGGTTCTAAACTCCTGTTCTTTCAGGTTCCACATTCAGTCTGATCTGATCTGCAGTGGACCCAACCAGGAAAAGAAGAACAGAATAATATATAAATAATGACAACTGACAATTTATGTCTGTGTTTTAGTGAAATAAAAACCCATTAAATTATAAAAATACTTACTTTTAGAAACTATCCAAATAAAAAAAGATGTGAATAACTTGAAAAAAACTGAAAAATAAGTAAAATCAGTGCAATTTTCTCAGTCTTCTTCCTCCACTTCTCATTAGTCCATGTGCATTCTGGATCAGATCTCCAAAGACACTAAACACTGATGAACAGGAAGAAAAGAGTTCAAACTGGACTGAATTTAATACAGACATTTCAGGTTGGACACATTTGTTCAGGTTAGTCACATTTTATTGGTACAGGAGAGTTTGGAAATGGAAAGAGTTTCAGAATTTAATGGGATTTTTTGCACTAAAACAAAGACAAACATTTGCAGTTGTCATTATTTACAGACATAATGTCATATTATTTTTCCATCAAACCCAGTAGTAAATCTGCAGTGGTTCTTCTGTGTGGGTTCTTCTGCTGTTCTTATTGGACTGCAGATCAGATTGGTCTGGATGTGGAATCGACACTAAAATGAGTTCCACAGCCTGGACTGTGGAATTTAGACACTTTGTAAATTCATCCCAGGGGTCGGACTGGAACCTTTGGGGGGGGGGGGGGACTCATGATTGACAGCCCTGGTTTAAATGTCACATTTAGGAATGTAATGATGTGAAAATTAAATATCACAGTTATTGTGACCAAAATTCTCACAGTTATCATTATTATCGTGGTATTATTGAAATGTTTTCGAAATGTTCAATAACTTCTTGTCTTATACACGACCTGAAATAATTTAACCAAGTTCTATTTTGAAAAAAAAAAACAAAGAGTAAAAAAAACCAAAACAAATAAATTAATAAGTACAATGTCCTTCCTGTTGCAGAAACATTCAAATATTAACATGTAAACATCAAACATACACATGTGCATTAAAGATGGAACCGTATGGACACTGACTATTTTACAGATGACGTTTGTGTTGAAAGTGCGATAATCAAACACAGTTATCAAGAGAATTAGAACTTAAACGGTAATACTAACTGCTGGCAATTTTACTGCGGTTTATCATTGTACAGGTAAATCGTTACATCCCTAGTCACGTTTATGGAAAATAAATAAGAAATTAATCAAAAAAATAAATAAAAGAAGTCATGTTTATAATGTAAACAAACCATATTTTTTGATGTAAAAAAAACAAAAACCCTCTGACAGCCTTGGACATGAGTGGAGCAGGAGGCACTATGCTGCCATCTGGTGGAAAAAAAAACACATGACATTCCTCCTTCTTCCAAATATGGTAAAAGGATGTAAACCAGCAGTTTCAAAGGGCGTCTGTGTGCATTTATGACCCCCCCCCCTCAGAGTCAGAGGCTGGTGTTGTCATTTTCTGCTCTTTATAATGTTGTGCACATTTGAGTGTGTGGACAGAATTTTTAAAAATCTGACAAAAATGAACCACTGTTAAATTAGAACCAAATATAAACTGTGAAAACTAAAACAAACTTCTGTGACATGAAGTAAAAAAAAAACAAAAAAAATTAACAAAATCGACACCAAATGTACCGCTGTCGGGGGGAAGAGTCACATGACTTGGGCATTAAAGGATATTGATGGTCTCGTCCAGGTCCTCCAGGTCCCACTCGATGGAGCGCAGGCTGTTCCTCAGCTCATTGGTCGTCCAGTCCATCTCCTCTTTGGAGGCTCCGCCCCCTTCCTGCAGCAGCTCGCTCCATCTGTGATGGAGGCTCTGGGCGGAGTTTACCGCCTTCTGCACCTCCCTACAGACGCACAACAGACACACAACAGACACACACACAACAAACAGACAGACACACAACAGACACACAACAAACAGACACACAACAAACAGACACACAACAGACAGACACACAACAGACAGACACACAACAGACAGACACACAATGGACAGACGCACAACAGACAAACAACAGACACACAACAGACAGACACACAATAAATAGACAGACACACAACAGACAGACACACAACAGGCAGACACACAACGGACACACAACAGACAGACACACAACAGACACACAACAGACAGACACACAACAGACACACAACAGACAGACGCACAACAGACACACAACAGACAGACACACAACAGACAGACACACAACAGACAGACACACAACAGACACACAACAGACAGACACACAACAGACACACAACAGACAGACACACAACAGACACACAACAGACAGACACACAACAGACATACAACAGAGTCAGATGACAGAGTCGGACCAGGACAGGAAAGCATTATGGGATGTGTGGGTGCAGTTGTGTCTGTAGTCTGTGTTTGTGTTTTCAGTATTTTTACTTTTATTCTGTTGTTTTTTCTTCAGGTCTTTTATTTTTATTTTTTAACCCCCGTTAATATCGGGGCTCCTTCTGTCTTTTCTCAGACCGTCTCTCTGCTCCTGGATTATTTTCTTGGATTATCTCCGAGGAAATAATTCCCCAAAGGGACAGATGAAGTTTGAGGTCAGGATGTGATGAAACCCCTGAAAACAGTCCAGTGTGTGTGTGTGTGTGTGTGTGTGTGTGTGTGTGTGTGTGTGTGTGTGTGTGTGTGTGTGTGGGTGGGGGTGGGGGTATCACTAAGATGATGAAGACAGTAGATGTGGGTCTGGATTCAGCCCAGAACGAACACTGAAAACACACCAACAGCTGAACCAGGGCTGGTTTAGTGTGTCTGGGTTTGAATATCCTGTTTTTGTTACAGATCAGAAAAAGTGTTAAAAAATATTGGTTCTGCAATATTTCATTTCACAATACTATATCGATATTAAAAAATACTGTATGGATATTTTTAGGTATTTATTCAAATGCAGATATTGTGAAGGTTCAATTATGTTTTTTGTTTCTATTTCATTTCTTCTTATTTCACACTCTTTTATTCAATAATGTTGGTTCCTTTGTTTGGATTGAACTCAAATCCTGTTCTGATGTTAGTTGTGAACTAATAGAATCTGAACATTTGAACAGGATCTGAAACTGGAATGTCTGGAAAACAGAATTTCAGTTTGAACACAGTTGGAACATTTGCTGATAGAACATTAGATCCTGTTGGGATCAAATACAAATGTGTTTAGTATTTGTGCAGATTTCTGCTGGAATTCAATTCTTCCAGGAAATAATCAGTTAACCCTCTGGTATCCTGTCCTCCTAAGCACCAAGTGGGCCTTTTTCGAACACTTGTGGAATAACGTAAAAAAAAAAATGTTCATACAGTTTGTTTTTAATTCTTTTACACTTTTTTCTATTTCATCAACTCTAGCCATAAATAAAAATACCAAATACTCAATAACTGTCACATTTTTAACCCTTTAAATGCCGTGTCTGTAATGGAAACAAACCATTTTGTTGGATGAAAAAAACACACAAAAATTTTTTTTTTCAATATACTACATAAAAAGTGGATCACATATGATTTGATTTTTTCATCCTGGCATATGTCAATGATTAACTCCAACATTGGTTAATTATTTATTTTAAAAAATAATAATTAAAAAATAAATAAATGAATAAAAATAAAAAACATAAAAATATATATATATATATATATATATATATAAACATTGGTTAATTTGCATTATTATTTTATTATTTTTGGCACTAGGTCAAATGTTCAAAAATACTAGCATCTGTCACCAAGTGTGCGTAAAATGCACACCTATAAATCCAACTATTAAATATAATATATTGATTTATTTTTCTGCTCTAATTTGATTTTATTTTTGTAAATCCAGCTCAGTCCTAACCATACAGATCAAATGTTAGAAATAGTGCATTTTAGGCACACTTGGCAGACAGATGCTAGTCTGGTCATTTCAATAATAATAATAATAATACATTTTATTTATAAGCGCCTTTCAAGACACCCAAGGACACTGTACAACAAGATAAAACAAACAATCCATAAAATACAAAGAAATAAACAGATTAAAACAAATAATTACTATATATAGAAATGAAGTTGTAGAATGGAGATTAGAGCTTATGGGGGTAGGCTGTTCTGAAAAGGTGAGTTTTGAGTCTGGATTTGAATGTGGGGAGAGAGTTTTCTTTTGTTTATAATGTGCACAGTTTAGTTGGTGGACAGAATTTTAAAGATCATGCAAAAATGAACAACTTTTGAATTCTAACCTTATTTAAATGATGAAAAATAACATGAAGTTTTTTTAAACGAAGTGCAAAGTGTGCCTAAAAAGTGCACCTTGATACCAGAGGGTTAAACAAACAGACATACACAAAAGTGGCCTTTTTCCCAGAGTGCTGCTGTGTGTCTGCAGACTCTTCATGTGCTCTGCTTTACTGTCTGTGTGCAGTTGGATTTGTTTATTTGTCTGTTTCTGTCTGTGGCTGAATTCTCAGTTCAGTCTGAACATGTTGTGTGTAGTTGTCCTGGGTTGGTGGCACACAGCTCCTCTGCTTTCACTTGTGTTCTTCATGTTTTTACAAACACTGATCCACTGAAAGTGTTGAAGTTAGAACAGATACACAGTTAAAGCAGCGGCTCATGCTAACAGACAGCTAGCTGTAGCATTAGCCTCCTATTAGCTCACCTGTCTACAGTTAAACCCCTCCGTTAACAGTACCGGTGCTAATACCCGGGTTGAAAACACCGGAGGCTTCTGCCGGTAAACGGGTTTTTTTTAATGTCGGAGTTTCAAGCCGTTCCGTTACCGGTGCATCAGTTAGCCGCTCCGTTAGCATTAGCATCAACTGACCCTTTAACGACGAAGAAGGGATCCTCCATCGACATCCTGCCGGCTCTGGTTCAGTCACAGCGGGGCTCCATGGGTCACACCGTCCGCTCGGACTCTCCTCACACAAAGGCCGACTTTGGCCACTGCACGGCGGAACAAAAGGCGGAGGTCTGTCCGCTGGAGCGGCGGCTGCGGTCCGCTTTGTTTACATGCAGCAGCGGCTTCCGCAGCGGAAACCACCCCGTGACGTCAGACGCACGGAGCGCGACGTCACAGATGAAGACATAATAATAATAATAATAATAATAATAATAATAATAATAAGAAGAAGAAGAAGAAGAAGAAGAAGAAGAAAAATAATAATAATAATATCCGAAAATGTTTTCAATAAAGTTGGAAAAAAATAATCTGGTTATGCAAATAGAAATAAATAATAATGATAATAATAATAATAGTAATGATAATAATAATAATGATAATAATAATAATGATAACGATAATAATAATAATAATAATAATAAGAAGAAGAAGAAGAAGAAAAATAATAATATACGAAAATGTTTTCAATAAAGTTGGAAAAAAATAATCTGGTTATGCAAATAGAAATAAATAATAATAATAATAATAATAATAATAATAATAATAATAATAATAATAATAATAATAATGATAATAACAATAACAATAATGATAATAATAATAATAATAATAATGATAAGAAGAAGAAGAAAAAGAAGAAGAAGAAAAATAATAATATACGAAAATGTTTTCAATAAAGTTGGAAAAAAATAATCTGGTTATGCAAATAGAAATAAATAATAATAATAATAATAATAATGATAATAATGATGATAATAATAATAAATGATAATAATGATGATAATAATAATAATGAAAAATAATACAAAATTTTAAACTCTGTGACTGAATTTGAAAAATATATTAAATCACTGGAATTTATCTTTAATTAAAAAAAAAGCACAAACACTGACAATTTACAAAGAACTCTTTAAAATGGACTCAACTTACTCTCTGATGTATTAATTTATTTATCTCAGATCTTAATATTTTAAGTTTTTATTATTATTATTATTAGTCTATTCTTTGTGTCTGTCATTATTCTAAATTGTTTGGATGGTTTTTCCTTTTGACATCTTGATGTTTGTTCAAAAATTGTCTCTTTTGTAAACCTATATATTTTCAATAAAGTTGGAAAAATAAAAAAATTAAAATACTAAATAACACATAGCCCCCCCCCCCCAAAAAAAACAAACAAACTTAAAAGTAATTTTAGTTTTTAAAATGATTAACAGTTAAAATAAATATTTTGTATCTTGCGCAGTCATTCAATCTTTCTTTTCATTTATTTAATGTATTTATTTTGCACCTTCATACACTTACCGTTTGCCCAGGGTACTTGCTTCATGTTATTTTACCTATTTATTTTTCCTTGCTTAGTGTACAGTTCCTTTATTTCATTTTAGTTTAGTTTACTTGTTTACGTTACGGGCAGAACCAGGTCAAATACGAAAATGACCAGAGTTATAATTTATATTTCCAAATGTTTCTCTATTGTTGCATCAGGACCAGAACAGAGCAGTAGATGGTAAGAACACAGATGTGTTTACTGTAGAATTCCACTGCTCTGATTGGACACGTTGAATTCATGTGACTGCTCATGGGGGTCGCATTAGTGTCAGCTATTTACGCCTAATGTTTCCCCTCACATGGAAGAAATATATGGAAGTAAATCTGTCTCATCAGATTTTAAATTATAAAAGCCATTGAATTTCTAACACTGAAATGTTCTTTTCTGCACTGAAATTAAGTATCTGAATTTTTTGTCTCTGAATTCAACTATGTTCATAAATTTAGAATAAAAAAAAAATCAGATGCAAAACATTCAAAAGCAAAAAATTCAGATCACACATCTGTGCTGACCATCTTCCTGCATTGGCATCACATGACCAACCTAGCGTAACACGATTGGCTGGCTGTCGGTTTGACTTGAGATAGAATCGATTATTTATCCTTGGGGTCTTGGATGTGTGATCTGAATTTTTTTGTGTCTCAATTTTTTGCTACAGGATTTCAATGGCTTTGAATAATTCAGAATCTGATAAGACAGATTTACTTCCATAGAAATTTTACCACTTTTTCTGTCTGACGGCAACAAATAGTTCAGCATATGAAAGTGGTCCGGGTCAGATTTAGGACCGCATATGAAAGTGGTCCGGGTCAGATTTAGGACCGCATATGAAAGTGGTCCGGGTCAGATTTAGGACCGCATATGAAAGTGGTCCTGGTCAGATTTAGGACCGCATATGAAAGTGGTCCGGGTCAGATTTAGGACCGCATATGAAAGTGGTCCGGGTCAGATTTAGGACCGCATATGAAAGTGGTCCGGGTCAGATTTAGGACCGCATATGAAAGTGGTCCTGGTCAGATTTAGGACCGCATATGAAAGTGGTCCGGGTCAGATTTAGGACCGCATATGAAAGTGGTCCGGGTCAGATTTAGGACCACATATGAAAGTGGTCTGGGTCAGATTAGTGCTGTTCAGACTGTCTTTAACAGACCAGATCCAGGTCACATGGACATACATTTGACCCCAGTCTGAATGGAGCCTGGGTCTAAACCCGGTCCTGCCTCTGGTCCCTGTGACCCAGGTCCAGGTAGTCCCTGTGACCCGGGTCCAGGTGGTTCTGGTGTTAAATGAGCACACGTGGGCGGTTTGTGCAGTGACTTTACTGAACAGTTAAATACAGTTGGATGAACATGTGAGGCTACGGTCGTCCAGCAGAGGCACCCACAAGAAAAATGCCGTCCAATCATCTGCTTTAGTTCCCTCTGATGTCACACACCAGGCCCCGCCCCCCAAACACCCAGACCGACACAAAAAAAAAGCACACGACAGCGGGTCAGCGGTGCGTTCGAGTTCACCTGCAGAAAACACGGGATTCAGGGTTTAAATTCAGGATTAATCAAGTCTGACTTGGCTGAACACATTCCACCCCTCAGACGCAGCCGTCGGCCAATCAGAGCGTGGCGTCGCTGCGGTCGTCACAGTCAGTCTGAGGATTATTGATAAGGCATTCGTTCACGCAGGAAGTCGTCCGTCTGATCGATCGGTTTGTCACCGCCGCTGTCCGTCGACTTCCTGCTCTGAGTGTTTCTCTTCAAAATAAAAGCCAATGGAAAACAAAGCCGGACCGGGTCCGTCAGAACCGGGCCGGAGGATGTTATTGATCAGCTGACCCTAAAGAATCACAGTCGCAGACGAACGGAATCAGAATGTAACGAAAGTACGAAACAGAGCTGACGGATCCGGATCAGAATCAGACGGTTCTGGACGTTAAAGCAGAACCGACAGAACATTCGTCATCAGCTTTTATTGATGAAGTCATTGATCAGGGTTAACGTTGATAAAGCAGGTTTGGCCGATCGATCGACTTCATGTGATTGATCCAGATCCACACTTTGAATGTTTTTCTGAATCTGTCGTTTCTGAAACAATGAAGGAGCAGAACCGTCACTTTTAGCTCCGCCCTCTTTTAACACCACCATTTTGTCAACTTTTTAAACACAAATATTTTTCACGTGTGACGCTGAGTTTCGTCGGTCAAGTTAAAACGACAGGTCAGTAAGTTGTAACCAGCGCCGATCCGAGTCCGACTTTACCACTGATCTGAGTTCTGGTTCTGACCCGGGAGAAGCCGATCAGCTGATCAATAATGCAACCTGGCGTCGGTCCGACAGCTGAAGCGTCGTCCGTCGGCGGAGGTGATCAGGATGGACAGGTGGATGGACAGGGGGAGGGGCAGGGGGAGGAGCCCGGCTCTGCTCTGCAGTCCCAGTCTGTACCTGAACTCTGTGAGGGGGGGCAGTCTGTCTGCGGAGGGGCGGGGCTTACATCTGAAAGCCCTCCCTCTGAGGGCCCCACCTCCTCTGTGTGAGGAGGGGGAGGGGTTGCGGACGGAGGATCGGCTCCTCCTGTCGTTTTAATCGCCACGGCAACGCCGTTTGCACTGTGCTCTGCATCCACTCCGCCTGTGGCTCCGCCTCCTCCTCCTCCCGTGGCTCCTCCCATCCAGAACTCCGCCACCACGCTGATCTCCGCGGCGGCGCCTCCGCCTGCTCCTCCTGCCGACGCTCCTCCACTGACCCCGTCCATCACGGCCGGCCCCTGATGGGCGGATGTCGACAGCGCCTCGGTGATGATGGCCGCCGTCTGAGCAACCCAGTTCAGCTCCGAACGGACCTCCCCTACAGCGCCGGCGGTCTGGGACTCAGTCTCAGGAGCCGGTTGGGCGCTGGTGGGCGGAGCAGGTGGAGGCTGGGCGGAGTCTGTGTTGGGTCCAGGAGCCCCCCCTGCGTTGGCGGTGGCAGCGCTGTTGTTGTTGTTGAGGTTGTCCTGCAGCGCCGTCTGCTGGTTCTGACCCGCCTGCTGGTTCTGGAGAAGCATCTCCTGGATCCGGATCTGCTGCAGGATAGCAGGAAGCTCATAATGATGGAAGAAGTAGATCATGGAATGCTGCAGGAAAAAGAAGGAGAGGAAATGAAAACGAAGGAAAGGAAATGAAAAAAGGAGAGGAAATGACAAAGAAGGAAACCAAAAAGGAAACAAAAAGGAGAGTCCAAAGCAGTGATTAATGACAATGTTTGACTTTTTCATTCATTTCAGTTCATTTTTGTTCATTTTAAAGATTATTTTCCTTATTTATGTACTTCGTTATTCTATTCATTCTGTTAATTATTGTTTATTTTGTTGTTTAATTTCTTAATTTTGTTGCTGATCTTCCTCACTTTGTTCGTTTATTGGTAGCGTTGTCCAAATCCACTGTAAATGTAAATAAATAAATTAATAAATAAACATACAGGGTGGGGAAGCAAAATGTACACTGAACATTTAGTTGTTTTTTCTCAGCAGGCACTATGTCAATTGTTTTGAACCCAAACATATACTGATGTCATAATCATACCTAACACTATTATCCATACCTTTTCAGAAACTTTTGCCCATATGAGTAATCAGGAAAGCAAACGTCAAAGAGTGTGTGATTTGCTGAATGCACTCGTCACACCAAAGGAGATTTCAAAAATAGTTGGAGTGTCCATAAAGACTGTTTATAATGGAAAGAAGAGAATGACTATGAGCAAAACTATTACCAGAAAGTCTGGAAGTGGAGGAAGCAACAAAAAACGTACCAAAGCTTTTATTAAAGCTCTCAAATCCAAAATCCTAAAGGATCCAACCAAAGCCAGGAGAAAAATGGCAACTGAACTTGAGGTAGACAACAAGAGCGTTAGAAATGCAGTAAAATAGGATTTGAAGTTAAAATCTTACACAAGAACACCAAAACACTTGTTGACAACAGCAACAAATCCAACTTTAGCAATTTTTGGGAATCATGTTTATGGCCGCCTTCCAGCCCAGATCTAAACCCTCTGGATTCTGCTGTTTGGGGCGTTTTAGAACATGCTACCGATAGAACATCACACAGCAATGTCCACTTTATTAAAGATACTATTAAAGAAGAATGGGAGAAGTTGTCACCCAAATATTTGAGGAACACTTGCACAAGTTTCAGGAAGCGTGTGAAGGCAGTTATTGAGAAAGAAGGACACATAGAATAAAAACATTTTCTATTATGGACATTTTCTTGTGGCAAATAAATTGTCATGACTTTCAATAAACTAATTGGTCATACACTGTCTTTCAATCCCTGCCTCAAAATAGTGTACATTTTGCTTCCCCACCCTGTATATATATATATATATATATATATATATATATATATATATATATATATATATATATATATATGTATATATATATATATATGTATATATATAAAAATAACAGATTATTAGTCTTGTCAATTCTCCATCAGTTCAGTCCAACAGAGGACTGTACGGTGGTGTTGTTAAATGACTCGCCTCCATCAGCTGACCAACTCCATCAGCTGACCACCTCCATCAGCTGACCATCACCGTTTACAGACACAGGAACATGTATTGTACAGATCAGGACAGGAATCTGCATCCTCCTCCTGTTGTCATGGAAATTTTCTAAGTTTATATTAATAATCTTTCCTCTGTTTTCCATGTGTTGGTCCATTGTAGTTGTTCTAGATCGTTGGGTGTCCATGTTCTTCTGGTTCTTTGGTGTCATTTGGATCCAGTTGATAGTCTGAGTTCACTTTGGGTCAAGTCATAGACAGAGCCGCTCATTTCACTGACAGAAACATCCATCATCTGATTCAACTACAAACACTGGATCTGTCTATGAACTGGAGAGATCTGACTATAGATTTACACATATGTACAAATATACAGACATTTAGAGAAGATTTACACATACAACTATGAATCAACTATTAAAACTGCAAAACAAATTAATATTTAAAAAATTAACAAAACGGAACAAAAATTTTGTAAAATAATGAAAAAAATGAACACAACCAAACACAAACTTAATAAAATATTGAACAAATTAACTAAACCAAACAAGAATTTGGTAAAAGAATGAAAAAATGAACATAAATGAATAAATATTTAGTAAAATAATGGAAAAAATTAACAAAATTAAACTAAATAAAACACAGAGAAAAACTGTGATTAAAACTAATGATTAAAGCTGAAAAAAAATAAAAAATAAAAAGTTAAAAAACCCGAACAAAAATTTTGTAAAATAACGAAAAAAAATGACCATAACCAAATACAAATTGAGTAAAATAATGGAAAGAATTAAGAAAATTAAACTAAATAAAATACAACTATCAATGAACTAAACAAACAGCAAAAATACAGATAAAAACAGTGGGAAAAAAGGTGAAAAAAAACTGTCAAACTCAACACAAACAGGTCCAATCACACTCGTAGAACACTCCAAAACAGGACTATCACTATTATATACAGTTATTTACATGAATTCACCACTAAAAGACTGATAACAGTGATAAAAATCTTTCATCTTTCTCACCGACTGCACTCTGCTGCTCTAAGCCCCGCCCACCCCTCCCCCTCAGCCAATGACAGACCTCTACCCTCATGTGTTCTAAACCAACAGAAAGAATTCTGTCAGTGTTGTAAATGGTTCAGTTACAGTTGTTTAAATGACGGTGGCGTCGGTGACACAATCGTCTTCAAAGGGTTAAAAATCAGTTACAGTCACATGATGATGATGATGATGATGAAGATGAAGATGATGCTACTGACCTGGATAAAGAGCCAGGAGGTGACCAGGGCCAGGCTGCTGTACTGACCGTTGAAGCGGTAGTGATAGGCGTAGAAGGCAAAGTGGTACAAATAAAAGAACCTGCGACCAAAACAAACAAACAAACAAACAAACAAAGGCCGACGTTAACGAGGTGAAGGCAGCCTTAACGCAGCTAAACCCTCCCACTGGATCATGTGACCCACCTCAGCCAGTGGCGTTTGCTGGTGTTGGTGTGGCAGCAGATGGCGTCGTACTGGTCGGCCAACCAGACGATGAGGATGATGTAGAAGGCGGTGGTGGTGTCGTTGAAGAACTCCGACATGATGGCCTCCATTCCTGAAGAAAAAAAAACGCATTTAAGGAATATAAGGCATTGGAAATAAATCTGAAAAAAAAAAAAAAAAGTAACCAGATGCCAACCTACCGACGAGGGCCAGGATGACGGTGAGCAGAGGGGCTGCTGGGAAGGCGATGGTCATGTTCATCTCCAACATCTGAAGCAGATCCACTAAAAAAGAGGGGGCGGAGCCACGATTTAACCACGACTTTAACAAACAAAGACTCAGACAGAAACAGGTTTAAAGGAAAAATAGACTGGACTAAACCAAGGTTCTAATAGTTTTGGATTTTTCATTCTAGTTTAGTTTTATTTAGTTTGGACTTTTTTTTCCTCTAATTCAGTTCGTTTTAATTCATTTTTAGAGCAGGTTTGATAGTTTTTATTAGTTTTCATTTTTTCTAAATGCTTAGTTTTAGTTTATTTGTAGTTCAGTTGTAGTTCAGTTGTAGTTCAGTTGTAGTTTAGTTGTAGTTCAGTTGTAGTTTAGTTGTAGTTTAGTTGTAGTTCAGTTGTAGTTCAGTTGTAGTTCAGTTGTAGTTCAGTTGTAGTTTAGTTGTAGTTCAGTTGTAGTTCAGTTGTAGTTCAGTTGTAGTTTAGTTGTAGTTCAGTTGTAGTTCAGTTGTAGTTCAGTTGTAGTTCAGTTGTAGTTTAGTTGTAGTTCAGTTGTAGTTCAGTTGTAGTTCAGTGGTCTCTTTTCTCTTCTTCTCTGTGCTCCTATTCAAATCAATCCCAGACAGGACTCTGCTGCTTTAGTCTCCATGTTTCCAGGTAGAGTGGGGACCAGAAGACGACTGGAAACCACAAGTGAACACAAGTGACGGAGCAAAAAGTGTCGTATGGAGACAGCACAGAAAACTGAGAGACAAAGAAATTGATTTCGTATCAATCTGGCATTGACAAAGACGAAAACGAAGGGAATTTTATCCCTAATTTTTTTATCTGTTTTAGTTAGTTTTATAAACACACCATACAGTTTCAGTTAGTTATGGTTTTTTTGTTTTAATTATAGTTTTTATTTATTTCAGTTAACGAAAATGTTTTTACAATTCTAGTTTTCGTTAACGATAATAACCTTGGACTGAACCACCGAATATTCAAACTCTTGTGTTTACGAGGCCAAAGGAAAAGAACTGGAGCTGAAACCGTTCATCAGCTGATCCAATAATAACTGACCGTTAAATTACAGGTCTGTTCTGTTCTGATGCTCATTCCTCAGTCTGAGTCTAAACGCTCTGATTTCAGCTTCTTAAAGGCACACTTTAGTTTGTTTCCTTCTTTCTGACAGGAGTCACTTTTCTGTTTTTCCAACTGCACAAACAGTTTCCCAGTTTGGAATCAATAAAGACTATCCAAAACAAACGTGGGAGAAAAAAAAGTAGGCGGAGCTTACTGATAGCCCCGCCCGGTCACCAAAGTTATGATCATTAACTAAAACTAATGAAATGACGAAAACTAGAATTGTAAAAACATTTTCTTTAACTGAAATAAATAAAAACTATAATTAAAAGAAAAAACCATAACTAACTGAAACTGTATTGTGTGTTTACAAAACTAACTAAAACAGATAAAAACTATGGATAAAATTTCCTTTGGCTTTGTCAATGTAGGATTGATACGAAATTGATTTATTTTGCTCAAGCAATTTTAGCTGGCACTTGTGGTTTCCAGTCGTCTTCTGGTTCCCACTCTACCTGGAAACATGGAGACTAAAGCAGCAGAGTCCTGTCTGGGATTTATTTGAATATGACGACAGAGAAGAAGAGAAAAGAGACGACAAAACTACAATTAATACTAAAACTAAAGTAAAACTAAGCATTTAGAAAATAACGAAAACTAATAAAAACAAAAAAAAACGGCTCTAAAAATGAATTAAAACTAACTGAATTAGAGGAAAAAAAGTCAAAACTAAGTAACACTAAACTAGAATGAAAAATCCAAAACTATTAGAACCTTGCCAGTCACACAACACTTTGCCCCTCCTCCTCACTGATGCCACGCCTACCCAGGGATTAATCTGGAGTTTTAACTTTCAATCTTTTTCAAAAACTTTTCAAAAATTTGTACAAAAAAAAAAAAAAAAACCCTGAGGGAAAAACACATGGAGAGAACATGTGAGTGAAATTTGAAAAGAATTTGGAGAAAAATGTCAGAGAGACAGGTTGGACAAAAATCTAGGAGGGACTGAATTCCTGCTAAATCTATCAATCAATCAATCAACCTTTATTTATAAAGCACTTTTCATGCACAGATGCAACACAAAGTGCTTTACAGAATTAAAAACAATTACACAATAAAAAAAGAATAACAATTACAAAGAAAACCCCTCCCTCCCACCCTCCATACTAGACATGCACACACACACACACACACACGCCCACACACTTACACACGCACACACATGCACACGCACACAACAGGGAGACATAAATCTATATCCTCCTGAAGCCCAGCAATGCATTTTAGTTCTCCGTAGGGGACAAACACACTGTCCACTGCAAAGGACATTCCATCAAAAACTAAATACATACAAATATCTTTGAAAAAATATATCTGAAAAAACTGTTGCATTATGCAGTTTCCAATCAAGACAACTGTTTAAGGTAAAGAAGCCTAAACTTTCACTTTCCTTGTTCTCAGATTAGTTTTCACAGTTTGTTTTTGGTCTGAATTCAAAAGTTGTTCATTTTTGTCTGATTGTTTAAATTCTGATCCATCCACTAAATCCATCCCATAACAAACAGTGTTAAATTCCTACACTAACACCGTTCTACCAAGTGAGTACAAAATACACACTGACACATTTAACATTTAACCTAGAACCAAAAATAATAATAATAATAGAACTAATGTTGGTGTGAATCACTGACAGATGACAGGAGGAACTAAAAAACAAATAACTTGTGTATATTGAAAAAATTAAAATAAAATAAACCTTTTTGTGGTTATGTTTGGTGTCTGTTACAAACATGTCATTTAAAGGGTTAAAATATGACAGTTAATGAGTATTTGGTGTTTTGTTTATGGATCAAGTTGATGAAATACAAAAAATGTTAAAAAAAAAAAAAAAAAAGTTAAAAACAAACTATGAAAAACATTCTACCATTAGTACCCCTCTGTGCATATTATGGGCTGTGGGCGTTTAGAAGGACGACTGTGAGGGTTAATGTTGGATTCAAATACTGACCGATGAAGACGAAGATCTGGTGATGTGAGTATCTGAGCAGCATCGACACCGACAGAGTCTGAACAACACAGATCAGAGCAGGGGTCGTCACATGTGGAACTGAAAAAAAAACAGCTCCCATTTATTCAGACCTTCACTCACAAATATGACCATGATGACGAAGGCGGCCAGGTACGACGTCCTCGCCATCCACATGCTGACGAAGCGGTAATGTTCTCCAGACACCACGTTCCTCAGAAACCCTGAGGAGACAGGGGGGTGGGGGGGTAGGAATGTGGTTAATTACTTGTACAGCTGTTTTATGTCTTTAATCCAGTGGTTTCCAGCCTTTTTTGGCTCGTGACCCTATTTTACATTTTAACATCACAAATTTCTGCCGACCCCAGACATTCAAATTGGAGACTTTTTTTTTTTGGCTAAAATTAATTTGTTTTTGATCATGTAATAGTTTGCTGTACTTTATTGCAAATAAAGATTAATTTTGGAGGACATTTAGTCTATATAATGTATATTATTGTGGATGGAGGCAGTAAATCCAGGTGTAGATCACTGCATGAAGGGAATTATGAAAGAGCTGCAGCATCTGAAGCCGACCACAATGAACATTTGACAGATAAATAGAACCACACATAAACAGAACCACAGAGAAACAGAACCACAATGTTTGTTTCACAACCACAGTTTGTCATGTCTTTTATGGATTGTGATTGTCTCGGTCAGCTCACCATATATTTTTTATTAGTAAGTTGTTGTTTTTTGTTTTTTTTTATTTTTATCAATTACTATAAATTTCAGGTGACCCCATTTGAATTCCAGGTGACCCCACGTGGGGTCCCAACCCCAAGGTTGAAAAACACTGCTTTGATCTATTCTTGTATTTTAGTCTTTTATTTTGGTTTTTCCCCTGTAAGTCACTTTGGAAAAAAGTGTCTTCCAAATGCATAACTGTAAGTGTAAATTCCAGGTTCCTACACATTATTCAAGGTCAAATTCCAGCCCTTTTAAGGGTCATTTTCACCCTCTTCCACCTCAGCCCCTCATCGCTGGGCTCAAACCCATACCCTCCAGACAGCGGTAGAGAATCCCAGCTCCGTAAAATCCAAGTCCTGTCGTGTGTTTGTTCTGACGGCTCAGTGAAGCAGCCTGTTTGGTAGGGCTGGGTAATAAAATCGATTTAATCAATCTTAGATCGATTTCATTTTAATTTTGTGTAATCTATTAAAAGTGGATGAGATCGATTTTTCAGAGCAGGACCGGGAGTACGTGGAAGCGCGGCCGGCTCCGTCTCGCGAACACCTGAGGAAGCTCGTGACGGCTGTGGCGCGGGAAAGACGTGGAGGAAGGGTGTGGAAAACCCCTCCACTGGAGGTCCTCCTGGCCTCAAACTCAAACCTGCAGTGTGAAGGAACTGGACGCCTGGAGGCTCTCCGAGGAGTCACGGAAGATGGTCGTTCTTAGAATAATAACTTGGATGAATAGTAAAGACAATGTCCGACCACTACACTACCCCACACACACACACTCCAACCAACAATCATGGAGTAGAAGCCACTAGCCATAAAACAGAATAAACATGCCAAAGAACTCCATTCTGAGCCACTGGAGAAACCTGGGAATGTTTGTTATTTCAGAGCAGATTCAGCTACTTCCCGCTGAAATGTCAGATTTATTTCCTTTCTAATACCAATACTGATCCCAGTACTGATATGCTTCATGACTGCGGTACTCAAATAATCAGGTTACAACTCAAAATTGTACTTTGATATCACTAAATTAATCTGAATCAATCAATTAATACTGAATTGAATCGATATTGGATCGAATCAAATCATTCATTCATTCATTTTCTGAACCCGCTTTATCCTCACTAGGGTCACGGGGGTCTCTTGGAGCCTATCCCAGCTACATAGGGGCGAAGGCGGGGTTCACCCTGGACAAGTCACCAGTTCATCTCAGGGCTGAACATAGAGACAAACAATCACTGTCACATTCACACCTATGGGCAATTTAGATTAACCAATTAACCTATTAGTGCATGTGTTTGGATGGTGGGAGGAGCCAGAGTACCAGAGAGAACCCACACAGACACGGGGAGAACATGCAAACTCCACACAGAAAGGTCCCACCCCCCATCGACTGGTGTTGGAATCGAACCCAGGACCTTCTTGCTGTGAGGCACGAGTGCTAACCACTGCACCACCGTGTTGCCCGAATCGAATCAAATCATGATTAATCGATTCAGAACCTTATGAATCAAAATCGAATCGATTATGGAAATTGGCCACGATACCCAGGCCTACCGTTTGGATAAACACCACTCCTCCTCCAGGTAGATGAAGGGATCATGAGTGGACTGACCTGTGTTCAGTGAACGGGTGGAACTAGGACATGGTAGGACTGGGACCCACCACCACCTCCTGAGACCCACCAATGCATTTTTAAACCCCCCTTGATGTGGGGGTCTTGGTCCTTGGTTGGAACCACAGGTGTTCCTTTTCCATAGCGTTCCTGAATCCTGGTTCCACCTTTATCAGGGCTCTGTTCCTAACCCTAACCCTCCAGAGGTGGAACCACATGATCCACCCTTTCATTTACACAGACAACGGAACAAAAGAAAGGGAGAATATTCCAGAACACCAGTGGAAAAGGGGCTTATCTGTGACCTTTGACCCTGACTCTAACCTTTGTTTTCCTCGTTCTCTGCGAGTGCCTTCACGCTGGACATCAGGATGTCGTCGTATCCCAGAAACTCGTCGAGCAGAAAACGACTGAAGCCGTCGCCAAAGCACTCGTCCTTCATCGGGTCTGAAACAGAAACCAGAGGGGCGTCACCTCAGGCGTCCCGCGGTCACAGGGTCATGTGACCACGGCGGTCACCGGGTCACATGACCGCGGCGGCGCCAGGACTCACCCAGAGTAACGACCATGACGGGGATGTTGAGCCTCTGTCTGGTGTTCTGAGACAGACGCAGGAAACCGTACTCCAGGGAATACTCCACGATATACTCCTCCTGAGGCCAGACTGCAACAGCAATGTTAGAGAGGGCAACAAACAATGGCAACGTTAGAGAAGGCAACAAACAAACAAACAATGGCAATGTTAGAGGAGGCAACTAACAAACGAACAACAGCAACGCAGCAAGATTAGAGAGGGCAACAAACAAACAAACAACAGCAAAGTTAGAGACAGCAACACGGCAACATAATGGAAGACAAACAACAACCTAGTATTTAAACTGAAACTCTGCATTAAAGACTGTTTCTGTGAGGACTAATATTCAGACTGTCGTGTGTTTGACTAGAGGCGTTTAACCCTGAGGTCAGAGGTCAGAGGTCTGAGGTCAGAGTTCTGAGGTCCAGGGTCTGAGGTCAGAGGTCTGGGGTCAGAGGTCAGAGTTCAGGGGTCAGGGCTCATAGGTCTGACGTCAGGGGTCAGGGCTAATAGGTCTGAGGTCAGGGGTCAGAGGTCAGGGAGGTGGAAGGTTTACCTGCTCTGGTCATCATCTCCAGCTCAGACACTGAGTCCCTCAGCGGCTGCGTACCTTTAGTGGTCTGGCTGAAGGACACGTCCTGGCTGTCATTGACTCCGCCCCCTCCGCTGCCACCCCCACCTCCTCCGACGCCTCCTCCAATCAGAGACGGCTTCAGACGAGGTTCGATGTCCAGCTCAAACTGCGGAGGACGGAGAACAGACGTGTCAGAACAGACATCCATCCAATCGGGGAGGAGCCTCACCTGGCCCCCATGGCTCTGCCCCCTCTCACCTGCACCGAGCTGTTGTCGAACATGTCCACCGTCATCTCCTCCTCCTCCTCCTCCTCCCGTGCAGCGCCGCCAGGCTGAGCCAGCCCTCGCCGCTGCCGTCCGCGTCCCCGGCATCCACCGCGTCTCCGGCGCCGTCCTCCATATTGAGCTCCGCCTGGAAGCCCGCGGAGTCGTAGTAGCGCAGGAAGACGGGCGCCCGGCTGGAGTTCCGCTGGATCTCCACGCGAAGGATGCCGTCGCGAGGCCAGCGCTCCCTCACCACCTCCAGACAGTTGATGGGCGAGCGAGAGAAGGCGATGTGGATGTAGGCGAGGATGAAGAGGACGAAGAGGGCCTAAGGAAGAGGAGGAGCAGAGGAGGAAAAAAGGAGGAGGAAGAGGAGGGAGAAGAGGAGCAGAGGAGGAAAAGAGGGGGAGGGAGAGGAGGAGGAGAGGAGGAAGAAGAGGAGGAGGAAGAGGAGGAGCAGAGGAGGAGGAAGGGGAGGAGGAAGAGGAGGAAAAAGAGGAGGAGGAAGAGGAAGAAGAGGAGGAGGAAGTGGAGGAGGAAGAAGAGGAGGAAGAGGAGGAGCAGAAGAGGAGGAGGAAGAGGGGAGGAAGAGGAGCAAAGGAGGAACAGAGGAGGAGGAAGAGGAGGAGGAGGGGGAGGGGGAGGAGGAAGAGGAGAAGGAAGAGGAGGAGAAAGAAGAGGAGGAAGAGGAGAAGGAAGAGGAGGAGCAGAGGAGGAGGGGGAGGAGGAGGAAGAAATGGAGGAGGAGGAGCAGAGGAGGAGGAAGGGGAGGAGGAAGAGGAGGAGCAGAGGAGGAGAAAGAGGAGGAGGAAGAGGAGGAGCAGAGGAGGGGGAGGAGGAGGAGGAGCAGAGGAGGAGGAAGGGGAGGAGGAAGAGGAGGAAAAAGAGAAGGAGGAATTGGAAGAGGAGGAGCAGAGGAGGAGAAAGAGAAGGAGGAAGAGGGGAGGAAGAGGCGCAAAGGAGGAACAGAGGAGGAGGGGGAGGAGGAGGAAGAGGAGGAGCAGAGGAGGAGAAAGAGGAGGAGGAAGAGGAGGAGCGGAGGAAGGGGAGGAGGAGGAAGAAGAGGAGGAGGAAGGGGAGGAGGAAGAGGAGAAGGAAGAGAAGGAGCAGAGGAGGAGGGGAGGAGGAGGAGCAGAGGAGGAGGAAGGGGAGGAGGAAGAGGAGAAGGAAGAGGAGCAAAAGAGGAGGAGCAGAGTAGGAGGAAAAGAAGGAGGAAGAGGAGGAGCAGAGGAGGGGGAGGAGGAGGAAGAAGAGGAGGAGGAGCAGGAGGAGGAAGGGGAGGAGGAAGAGGAGAAGGAAGAGGAGGAGGAAGAGGAGGGAGAGGAGGAGCAGAGGAGGAGCAAGAACATGTTCAGAACAGTCTGGGTCCATCAGGTTTGTACTGTGGAGCATTTGTGTCTACAGCTCACCCTCTATGTGGACTATGTGGACCATGTGGACTCTGTGGACCATGTGGACTATGTGGACTATGTGGACTATGTGGACTCTGTGGACCATGTGAACTCTGTGGACTCTGTGGGCTCTGTGGGCTCTGTGGACCATGTGGACTCTGTGGACTATGTGGACTATGTGGACTCTGTGGACCATATGGACTCTATGGACTATGTGGACTATGTGGACTCTGGCGCCCCCTTGTCTCAAAGACATTGAACAAACCAAAGTACAAACCCTCCTAAGATCATAGAAAATAAAAGAATTAATTAGTGCTGAAAAAAGGTTCATTAATGGTGTAAAATCAACTCTATATACAGTCGTCCTCAAAATTCTTCATACCCCTGCCATTTTTTGTAACTTTTTGTTTTTGTGATGAAATGAATGAGTTTTGTCAAGTTTGTTTGTGACTTGTATGTGATACACAAGTGAGGAAATAAGAACAAATGATACTTGGAGAAATACTTTATTTCAGGAGTATTTTATTAGAGGATTTCTAAAAAACGCCATGTTCAAAATTATTCATACCCTAGGTTTACTAAGTCCAAAGTCTTTTCTTAATAGTCAGTAGAATAGCCTTTGTTCTTGATAATGGTTCCTGTAAGTGTCCACAGGTTCTCTTCTGTCTCCTGTGGGGTTTTGGTCCACTCTTCCAGGACCAAAGCCTCCAGCTGGGTCCGGTTGGATGGTCTCCTACCCATCACGCTAGTCTTTGGCTCCCTCCACAGATCCTCTATATGATTTAGGTCAGAGCTTTGACTGGGTCATGTCCTTGAACCACTACTGCACTACCTTGGTGGTATGCTTGGGTCAGTGTCCTGCTGGGACGTCCAGTCAGGACCAGTCTAGAGTTTCTCAGCAGACACTTCCACATTGTCATCCAGGATGTTGATATAATCCTCCTTTTTCATGATGCCCTGTATCTTGATGAGGTTCTCGGTGCCACTAGCAGAAAAGCAGCCCCATAGCATTATGTTGCCACCACCATGCTCGATGGTTGGGGCTGTGTTCAGCTTGCGTTCTTCTCCTTGCTTCCTTCAGATGCAGTCAACATCCATGTGGCAAAACAACTCCATCTTTGTTTCATCAAATCACTGGATTGATGACCAAAAGCTTGGATCTTGGTTAAGAAGAGCTCTAGGAAATGCCAGATGAGCCTCCTGATGTTTCATCCTGAGTCCTGCCATCTTCCTGTGTCTGCATCCATGGAGAACTCCTTTGTGCAATACTGGCTGGATGGTTGTCTGTGATACCTTCATACCTCGGTTATTTTGGTGGCAACATAATGCTATGGTTATAACCTATGATGCTAGGATGCTTCTCTGCTAGTGGCACTGGAAACCTCATGAAGTTACAAGGCATCATGAATTTAACATAATTATATCAACGTCCTGGATGACAGCGTGAAAGTGCTGAGAAACTCTAGACTGGTCCTGACTGGACGTCCCAGCAGGACACTGACCCCAAGCATACCACCAAGGTAGTGCAGTAGTGGTTCAAGGACATGACCCAGTCAAAGCTCTGACCTAAATCATATAGAGGATCTGTGGAGGGAGCTAAAGACCAGAGTGATGGGTAGGAGACCATCCAGCCGGACCCAGCTGGAGGCTTTGGTCCTGGAAGAGTGGACCAAAACCCCACAGGAGACGGAAGAGAACCTGTGGACACTTACAGGAACCATTATCAAGAACAAAGGCTATTCTACTGACTATTAAGAAAAGACTTTGGACTTAATAAACCTAGGGTATGAATAATTTTGAACATGGCGTTTTTTAGAAATCCTCTAATAAAATACTCCTGAAATAAAGTATTTCTCCAAGTATCATTTGTTCTTATTTCCTCACTTGTGCATCACATATAAGTCACAAACAAACTTGACAAAACTCATTCATTTCATCACAAAAACAAAAAGTTACAAAAAATGGCAGGGGTATGAAGAATTTTGAGGACCACTGTATGTATGTTTGTTCATTTCTTGTCATGTACTAACTGTGAATGTGTTAGCCCACTTGTATATGACATGAGTCTTTTTAGTATTTGTTGTACAGGGTGTGCCATCAGTCTCCATACATAGGAGACATAATACATTCCATACATATATGGTTCTAACATGTATTTCTTTCTATTTCTTCTTTATAGTTCTTCAGCAGTGGAGGACACGCATTGAAATGTGTTCCTGACAAAATGGCAGTCATATAGAGCATATTATAGAAATAAAAATGGGTTATGTCAAGAAACGTTTATTTTTCCTATGTATGCAGACTTATGGGACACCCTGTATGTTTTATCTCCAGTTCTCGTAGGCTGATTCAAATCATAAACTGTCCCCAACATTAAATTAATAAATGACAGTTTTTTGGTCAGATGGACCCACAGGGAACTTCAGCGTCTGCACTTTCATCATAATAAAACTGTCCAGTCCCCTGGGTCAGTGTGTTTCTTTAATACTGGGTTCCACATGTACTCAGTTCTTCAGGTTTTATATTTGGGGGCGGTTCCTGTCAGACGTTCCTTTGAACAGTTCTCCATACAACACAACGTTTCCATCGTTAGTCAATGTGTTTGTTGTTCTTCTAAACCCTGGGTAGAACCTGGTCCTCCACACATGAGTCCTGACATGAATGAACCCACAACAGGCCCAGAACCACGGCCCACGTGTCGTTAACACGTGTGGACATTAACGACCCAGCGTTGACCTGATGGAGAACCTCCACCGACCCTCAGCCTCCACCGACCCTCAGCCTCCACAAACAAACACAGCAGCTTAATCCACAACCAAGAAGATTAACTTCACAAAGAACATTCTGTCTGACACAACCACGAAATCTGAAGCAAAGTCCACAACCTGACACCAGGACCAGAAGAGTCCACAACCTGACACCAGGACCTGAGACCAGGACCAGAGAGCAGGACCTGAGACCAGGACCTCAGACCAGGACTTGAGACCAGGACCAGAGGAGTCCACAACCTGAGATCAGGACCAGAGACCAGAACCTGAGACCACAACCTGAGACCAGGACCTGAGACACCAACCTGAGACCAGGACAAGGGGAGTCCACAACCTGAGACCAAGACCTGAGACCACAACCTGAGACCAGGACCAGAGGAGTCCACAACCTGAGACCAAGACCAGAGACCAGGACCTGAGACACTAACCTGAGACCAGGACCTGAGACACCAACCTGAGACCAGGACCAGAGACCAGGACCTGAGACCACAACCTGAGACCAGGACCTGACACCAGGGCCAGAGGAGTCCACAACCTGAGACCAGGACCTGAGACCAGGATCTGAGACCACAACCTGAGACCAGGACCTGAGACCAGGACCTAAGACCAGAGGAGTCCACAACCTGAGACCAGGACCAGAAGAGTCCACAACCTGAGACCAGAGGAATCCAGACCAGAGGAGTCCACAACCTGAGACCAGAGGAGTCCACAACCTGAGACCAGAAGAGTTCACAACCTGAGACCAGAACCTGAGACCAGAAGAGTCCACAACCTGAGACCAGAGGAGTCCACAACCTGAGACCTAGAAGAGTCCACAACCTGAGACCAGAGGAGTCCACAACCTGAGACCAGAGGAGTTCACAACCTGAGACCAGAACCTGAGACCAGCAGAGTCCACAACCTGAGACCAGAGGAGTCCACAACCTGAGACCAGAAGAGTCCACAACCTGAGACCAGAGGAGTCCACAACCTGAGACCAGACAAGTCCACAACCTGAGACCAGAGGAGTCCAGACCAGAGGAGTCCACAACCTAAGACCAAGACCAGAGGAGTCCACAGCCTGAGACCAGAGGAGTCCAGACCAGAAGAGTCCAGACCTTCTACAGACCAGACCTTCTATAGACCAGACCTTCTATAGACCACCAAGGTGGTCTCGGTCCGCTTATCTGATTCGAATCAGAATTCGCATGTTTGTATTCACACCTAAAAAAAAAGTCCAGACTTGGCAGGGGAACAGACTCTGGTCTGTTTTAAATGAACCAAACAAAGTAGGTGTGAATCCACCCTAAGAAGAACCCAGCAGAACCCACCTTTAACAGGACGAAGAACTCAAACACCCTCCTGAATGACGGCGGGAAAAGCCGGGCGTAGGTGACGGCCATCTTGAAGAAGAGGGCGTGGAAGAGGCGGTCCCTCACGTTGATGAGCGGGTTCTGGTTGATGTTGGGGTTGCGTATGCGGTTGTTGCCCATGTTGTTGTTGTTGTTGTTGAGCGGCACGTTGTTGTTGTTGGCCTGGTTCTCAGACATGGTCTCTGCGGGACGGGGGACCAAGGTCTGGGGGGTCAATCCGGTCGACTGGGGTCACGCTGAGGGAAACGAACGGCTTCAGGCGGATTCTAGGTCGGCATGGCTGGGGGCGGGGCGGCTCGGGCTGAAAGTGGCGGTGACCTCTGACCTCCTGGACAGAGAGACGAGTCTGATCCTCACAGAACTGAAACAGAAAAATAATCCGTCAACTTTTAGATCATTAAAATGATTATTTAAACCTACACTTTATGGGACTCAGGTCCAGTCAACAGCAAGGTTCTAATAGTTTTGGATTTTTCATTCTACTTTAGTTTGATTTAGTTTGGACTTTTTTCCTCTCATTCAGTTAGTTTTAATTCATTTTTAGAGCAAGTTTGATAGTTTTTATTAGTTTTTGTTATTTTCTAAATGCTTAGTTTTAGTTTAGTTTTTTTTATATCAGCTAAAATTTTCTTAGGGGGTCACATGAGTGTCCATTTTTGTCAAAAAAAACCAAAAAAAAAACAAACAGTTGTCCTACAGTCCTAGAAGTGTGTGTAAATAATGCTAATCCATTAGTACACAGACTACTGATATTCTCTGACAGTGGAAGCTCTATTTTCATAAATATTGGATTTGGAATAGCACGTGGATGGGAAAACTTTTGCTGGTGGACGGACGTGACATTACCCATGATGCTCTGGTCAGTCCCAGTACTTTATTAGGAATAAACTTCTAGACTTCCTATTGCTAATTGTGCTCTTCTTCATAAATGTTGGTATTGTGGATCTAAAACAATCCCAGCTGACACAAAAACACTAAATGTGTCAGTGGACGGATGTGACATGGTTGTTGTGGATCCCATCATACTGATGCTCTGCAGCCATGTCAGCGTTTACACTAATGATCCCTGTGCAAAAACTAGGAGCACTATTATTTATTGGATAGTTTAGCATCAGACTAAAGAGGAAAGAACAATCTAGAATTGTTCTTTCTGTATAAAAATGCTTCTTATTGTAAAAGTGTTGATGTAAACAGTGCTGTGTGCCATTCTTCATGTATGTATTGGTGGAACAGAAGCAGGATGGATCAGCACCATACTCCAGATTGAACCTGTACAAATAAAACATGTGATATGGAGGAGAGAATCTGGGAAGAAAAACTGGGGAATCCAAAAGAAGAGAAGATTTGTTTTTCAGCTCAGTTCAGTTCAAATAGAACTTGTCCATTTGTGACATGAAAATATAGCATTAATTGTGCTGAAATGGTTCATTTTGGAGCTGAAAACATAGTTCATATGAGCATCAACATGTTGAACAGAACTGAAATCCTGTCCATTTGAACAACTGTCATTTACCAACACAAAGTTCCTTTGGATTCACTGAGACTGATTTAATATGAACACAGACACACAGAAGAGCTCTGAGCACATGTGAGCCACTAAACAAAAAACAAAAACAAAAATGAACCTCCGCAATATCTGCATTTGAATAATTACCTAAAAATACTGATACAGTACTTTTTAATATTGATACAGTATTGTGAAATGAAATATTGCGATATATTGCAGAATCGATATTTTCCCACACCACTAGTGTCACGTAGCAGGAATTTACATATTTTTACCCTTAAATGTTCTTTGTGTCAGTTGTCCCATGTGTCATGTGACAGTTCTTACTCAGACCTATTCCTCCATGGACTAAACAGATCAGTTATTGAGTTTAAACACAGACACTGTTGGACAGGACGTGGGTCCATAATTCTTTAATGAACTTTTATGTGTTTATGTGGATGTCTTCAGTCCAACAGCAGGTCCAGAAGGATGGAAAATCTGAAAGTCAGAGTTCCGTCAGATCTGCAACCATTAACCAACAGCCTATATTTTTATCTAAATGAGCCGCTGTGGGTCGTAAAAGCGGCTGGAGAAATATAGGTCGACAACACCTTTACATTAGTGAAGGAATGCTGTTTGTACAGTCAAACTGCACCTTTATCCTCCATTTACAGAAAGGACAGGACACTAAAGGACAGTAAAGGAAACGGAAAGCATGAGCTGAAGTGGATCACACCAGCAAAATAATAAAACCACACAGAAACACTGACAAATACAAAACTATTCTGGGTTTCAGTGAAAAACTTTAAATTACGTCATGAAAATGTTTACATCTACAAACTATCCTTTAAAAAATGTGAATAACATGAACATCCATGAAGAAACAGAAATTTATTACAAAAAATAAGTGTAATTAGACCAATATTCAGTCTCAGTTTATCATTTATGCATGCTCATTCTAACACACAAATCACAGTGGATCTACAAATACACACAACATTTAATAACAGACTGAATATTGGTACAATTACATTTATTTATACTAAGATATTTAGGGTTGTTCATATTTGTTCGGTTACTTAAATATTTTTTTAATACTCTCAGCCCAATATATCTAAAACAGGTCAGACAAGTATAATAATAAAAATATAACACATGAATAATGTAAAAAAATGGACAAAAATTTTTGAAACATGACCAGAATGAACATAAATTAACAAAAAAAAAAACACTAACTATGAATAAAATAAACAGTAACAAGAACAAAACATTCACCAAAATGTGCAAAAATTGGAGAAACATCAACAAAATGATGTTAAAATTACATTTTTCTTATGACATTTCATGCTATTCATATTTTTTTAAAAGATAGTTAGTAAATGTAAACATTTTCATAATGTAATTTTACTTTTTTTTACTTTTTCTTTTTACTAAAACAAAGATAAATATCTGTATTTGTCATTATTTAAATCAGGGTTCTCAAACTCCTGCTCTTTCAGGTTCCACATTCAGTCTGATTTGATCTGCGGTGGACCGAACCAGTAAAATAACAGAATACCCGATAAATAATGACAACTCCAAATATTTGTCATTGTTTCAGTGCAAAAAAAAACCAAACTATTAAATTATGAAAATACTTACTTTTATAAACTATTCAAACAAAAAAGATGTGAATAACCTGAAAAAACTGAAATTTCTTCTGAAAAATCAGTGTAATTTTCTCAGTCTTCTTGCTCCACTTCTCATTAGTCCATGTGCATTCTGGATCAGATCTGCAAAGACACTAAACACTGAGGAACAGAAGAAAAGAGTTCAAACTGGACTGAATTTAATACAGACATTTCAGGTTGGACACATTTGTTCAGGTTAGTCACATTTTATTGGTACAGGAGAGTTTGGAAATGGAAATATTTTCAGAATTTATTTTTTGCACTAAAACAAAAAAAAAAACTGAAGTTGTTAATTCAAGAGTTTTTGCTTAATTCAAGATTTTTTGCTAAATTTAAGATTTTTTTTTTTGCTTAATTCAAGATTTTTTTTTACTTAATTTAAGATTTTTTTTGCTTAATTCAAGATTTTTTTTTTACTTAATTTAAGATTTTTTTTTGCATAATTCAATATTTTTTCCTTAATTCAAGCTATTTTTTTGTTTAATTCAGATTTTTTTGCTTAATTCAAGATTTTTGCTACATTTAAGATTTTTTTGCTAATTCAAGATTTTTTTTTTTGTTTAATTCAATATTTTCATAATTTAATGTTATTTTTTTGCGCTAAAACAAAGACAAATATTTGAAGTTGTCATTATTTATAGACATAATGTAAGATTATTTTTTTCCCACCAACCCCAGTAGTAAATCTGCAGTCATTCTTTTTTGTTGGTTCTTCTGCTGTGATTATTTGACTGTAGATCAGATTGGTCTGGATGTGGAACCTGAACTAATATGACTGTTAATATATAATACATTCAGTCTAATTTTTGCATTCCATTAATTAACTAACTAACACCTGATGTAAAAGATCATTTACTCCAGTCACTAAAATGAAGAAGCAGCTGTTTAGTGCACCCAATAAAATACTAGGGATGTCCCAATCTGATCTGAAGAGAGGTATCAGCTGCTGATCTGGCTTTTTTTTTATTTTTTATTCTTTAGATCGGATCAGATTTAGTCATGTGATCAGACCGATCCAGTTTTCACATATATTTTCAGTTTGGTTCCGCTTAACAGCATCTGTAAATAAAAAACAAATATCATGGAACAGGTCTGCCGTGTGGGAATACTGTAGTCTGGAAAGAAAGGAAAGTCAAAAGAGGAGGAGGAAGTGAAGGAGGAAGAGGAGAAGGAGAGAGGAGGAAGAGGAGGAAGAAGACAGAGTGGAGAGAGGAGGAAGAGGAGGAAGAGGAGGGAGAGGAGAAGAAGGAGGAAGAGGAGGGAGAAGAGGAAGAAGAGGAGGAAGAAGAGGGTGAGGAGGAAAAGGAGGAGGAGGAGGAGGAGCAGCATCAGGGTTCACTTTAATACAACCAATTAGTTTGATCACTTCCAAACCCTTCAGTTTTCACAGGTCGCAGCTTTCCTCCGTCATAAGTGAAATATTTTAACACAATGTAACCCACAGGTGTCAAACATGTGTCCCGGGGGCCAAATCCAGCCCACCAAAGGGTCCAGTCCAGCCCACCAAAGGGTCCAGTCCAGCCCACCAAAGGGTCCAGTCCAGCCCACCAAAGGGTCCAGTCCAGCCCACCAAAGGGTCCAGTCCAGCCCACGGGATGAATTTGTGAAATGCAAAAATTACACTGAAGATATAAACAATCCTTTTAGTTCAGGTTCCACATTCAGACCAATTCAATCTCATAATAACCTATACATACTCACAACTCCAATTTTTCTCTTCGTAAATGTTTTCATATATTTAGACTAAAACAAAGTAGAACTTTGCAAAAACTCTGAATAACCTGAACAAATATGAACAACCTGAAATGTCTTCAGAGGAGTGCAATTTCAACTAGAAAAGCACTCGGACAGCGCAGACCTCCGCCAAGGGAGATCAGCCCCCCCCCCACAAAACACCACCAAAATTTAATCATTTTGTTCCTTGTGCCAGTATCAACATTTCCTGAAAATTTCACCTTAATCCATCCATAACTTTTTGAGTTATCTTGCACACAAACAAATAAACAAATAAACAACTATATCACTTCTGCTACACATGATGAATCAATCTTCAATATCTTGCAGCACCTGTTGGGAACTTATTACCTCCACTAGGAGGTACTGTGATCACTTTGTGTGTTTGCGCGCGTGTTTGTTTGTTTGTTAGCAAGATAACTCAAAAAGTTACGGACGGATTTTCAGGAAACTTTCAGGAAATGTTGATACTGGCACAAGGAAGAAATGATTAAATTTTGGTGGTGATCCGGGGGGGAGATCTGTCTTGGCAGAGGTCTGCGCTCTCCGGTGCTTTTCTTATTTTGTATTTTTTTTACCAAGCACTCTGACCATTCATTGTGGAGTTGCACATACATATGTTGAAAATATCCCTATCTCCCAATGGTAAAGAATCCTTTTAAAAATTTCTGGATCCAGACAGTGATCTGGATCATTCCCAAAATCTAATCATTTGTTACTCATCCCATTTTGGACATTTCCTGAAAATTTCATCAAAATTCATCCATAACTTTTTCAGTTTTGTTGCTAACTAACCAACAAACAAACCCTGGCAAAAACATAACCTCCTTGGCGGAGGTAATAATATTACCAACTGTTACTAAATATTTTGTGTGTTTGTAGATCCACTGTCATCTGTAAGTTATAACATACATGTGGAAATGATACACTAAAGCAGAATAGTGTTAAAATTACATTTTTTTTTTAAAGTTTGTTCATGCTATTCACATTGTTTGAACGGATAGTTTGTAGATGTAAACATTTTCATAATGTAATTTGACTTTTTTCACTGTAAAACACAGATAAAAGTTTGGAGTTGACATTCTTTCTGTATTATTCTGTTCTTATCTCACTGGTCTGGCCCACTGCAGATCACATTTGGCTGAATGTGGAACTGAACTGAAATGAGTTTGACAGCCCTGATATAAGCCAACACTCATATTTACAGCAGTGACATCCGCTTCTTTTGTTTTGATTCAGGTGTAAAAAAAAAAAAAAAAAAAAAAATCAGCTGAATCCAGAGTTTGAGCCCTGCCCTGCCCCCCCAACACCAACACTTCCAGTCCGATCCACCATCAGCTGCTTCACAGTCTGATCAGAACCGGTGTCATGTGTAGAATCTGGCTGACAGAACCTGCACTGAGGCTGTGTCGAACATTAGTGCTGTTATTTCATCACTACAGCCTGTTCTACTTGTTTTTAGGCCTCAGCAGTAAACACCACCCTGCTAACTGCTAACGGCTAACAACACAGATGACGACGAACAGCGGCTAACGGTGTTCTGCGTTAGCATTGAGCTCACACTTACCAGTTAGTGTGTCCGCGGCTGAGTGTCCATGCTAATGTTTTCTTCTGGGTGTTTTTATACGGCGAACTGGGAGCCGCCTTCATACACGCATCAGCTATCTGGGTTAGCACAGGCTAAGTTAGCATACAGCCGCGTTCATAGAAAAGAAACGGTCGAGAGCTAACGGCTAAAGCTCGTTTAGGAAGGCTAGCTGCGGCGGTGTTAGCTGACGGTCAGCCGGTCTGAGTCTGTGCGTGGGCTCATATCAGTTTCATCTAACGGCCTCGGGCTCCGGTTGATTCTGCGGGACGTTAAAAATTAACTCTGAGCCCGAGTTCAGCTGGAAAACGGCTAACAGGAGCAGCCGCTGCTCAGTGACGGAACTACGACTGGACCGGAAGTACGGCTCATTCAAAATGAAAGCCCAAACCCCGAGTACAGACTGCAAGGTTCTGCCCACATCTGTTTTTAGGCCCGAGCCGAGTAAAGCCGGCGCAGGGCCTACTGAGTCTGCAGTGGGCGCATGGGGACCAAATCGCCAGTGACGCGGTCGCCTTTCTCCACTGTCGCCACTCTCACACATATTCACATTCACGGCACTGAGACCTTTAAGAACATGTACATGACATGTGCACAAACAGCATATTTACACCTGCTCACAATGAATGGGAGTCAATGGGACACGCCCACTCGGGGTCAGTCACTTGTGTGTCTGTGCACGACACGTGACCTCTGACCCCACAGACATGTGGGGGAGCTCGAGAGCTTTCAAATAAGGCCAAATATGTGGTTGCCATAGAAACGGCTATATTGTTCTTGCTCAGATTCAGATTTTTCTCCTGCGCTTTGAGCTCAATTTTGACCCTCTGAACATTTACGAAAACTCACCAAATTTTGCCTAAAATTCAGAAGTGCGAGAAATTGAATTTACATATAGGTTTCGTAGATGTCGGTAAAGAAATGTTGCAGCAGCGCCCCCTTGAAAAGTGGAAATGCATTGCGCCAATGGGAGCTCGTCCAACATAAAGTTTGTCGTAGAGCCACGAAAATCGGTACACAGATTCATCATGAGGAGACAAACAAAAAATATTATTATGGCCACGCCCCAAAACCAGCCCTTAGTCGGCCATATTGGATTGAAATTTCCGAAATGCTGAGTCAGCGTTTTCGCTGACGTCGTATTTTAACTATCTCCTACTAAGCCGTTTGGCCGAATGAGCTCAAAATCGGTTTACAGTATCTAGAGAAGTGGGACATCAAAACTTATCCGAATTTTTTGAATTGGTGTCACCGTTTTTGTGTGACGAGGTTACAAACTTTGCAAAGTTTTTTCGAAAATTTGCCATCACAAAAATTGCTTCAGCTCAGACACACAAACACCAATTTGGCTGAAATTTTACTCAGACGTCCATCTCCCAGGCCTACACCCATTTACTGAAAGAAATTGACATTTCGCTCCATAGCGCCCCCTACAAATGTACATTTACAAAAATGACATTAGTCGGACATACGAACACCGATTTGGCTTCAAATTTGACTCAGACATCTGTCTCCCCGGCCTACACCTATTTGTCAAAAGAAACTGAAATTTTGCACTACAGCGCCCCCTACAAAAATTTTTAATATTTTTTTTATTAAAATTGCTTCAGTTCGGACATACGAACACCAATCTGGCTCAAATTTGAGCTCAGACATCTATCTCCCAGGCATACAACCCATTTATCAGAAAAATGTGAAATTCGGAGCCATAGCGCCCCCTACAATTTTACCTTTATGAAAATACCTCACGTTAGACATACGAAACACCAATTTGCCTCAAATTTGAATCCAGTTGTCAATCTCCCAGGCCTACACCCATTTATCAAAAGAAATTGCCACTTCGCCTCAGTAGCGCCCCCTACAAATTTACCTTCACCAAAATTGCATTAATTCAAACATACGAACACCGATTTGGCTCAAATTTGACTCAGTGGTACATCTCGCAGGTCTACACCCATTCAACGAAAGAAATTTAATTTTAGCTGCATAGCGCCCCCCTACAGATTTACTTATACAAAAATTCTTTAGTTTGGACATAAAACCAAAGATCTGCCTCAAATTTGAATCAGTTGTCAATCTCCCAGGCCTACACCCATTCATCAGAAGACATTGAAATTTGGTGCTAGAGCGCCACCTGCTGAACGATGGACATACTTCTACTGGACGTGCCCGTGGCGAGGGCCTTTAGATGTCGCTTGTGGCTTTAATTTTTTTTTTATTGACAATATACAAACAACTTGGCATCCGTATTAAAGAAAATACAAAGGCACGGGTGCAAACAGGAATACATAACAAGTTGGTTTTTATCTTCTTTGCACCAGTTACTCCTGTTTGTTTTCAGAAATTATTGCAACTAATGTGGTTTTATTCAACATTTGTACAACCAGAACCACAAATTATAATAAATACTGAAGGGAGCGGCAGTGGCTCAGCTTCAAGGTCACCCAGTTCACCACCCTGTCCCCCTTTGTTTTTATCTTATTTAATTAAATTTTTCGTCTTGTTAAACTGTGCATTTGATTGTGAATAAAGCATAAATCAGGAACTTTATTTAATCTTTTTTTTAATTTTATTTTTCTTTTTGTTAAACTGTACATTTGATAGTGAAAAGGCATAAATCAGGGACTTGCCTAAAAATGACTGAGTGGTACCCAAATATTCATTTTTTTCCTCGTTTCTTTGTCAGTCATTGGTTTTTCGTGCCTGAAAGATCCAACTGAGGGTCGAATGATCTCACAGAAACGGCTGACCGTTGATGCAGATGCAAATAAATCCAAACTACAGTCAAATAAAGTAAATATATAGGAACGTACGTATCATTAAACACGTCTAAATAAATATTTTCAGGGTCATTAAACATATATTCACCCTTTACCTCGTGAACACGGATTTTACTCTTTTGTTTTTAACCGTGTTTCCGTCAGGCGGACGCTGGGCAGCTATAAGAGCTGAGGGGTCCTGACACTTTGTCCAACTGAATGAATGGTGGCAGATTTGTTTCGAACATTAGCCATCGACGGATATTACCGTTTAAATCTGGAAACAGCAGACAAATACTGCAGACTTTTGGATATTTTAAAGGTTTATTGTCGTTTCACAGGAGGACTGACAGGTTTGTTTTCATCTACGTCTCTGGACTGGAATTTGGAGTAAGGTAAGCTAACGTTAGCCGTTAGCCGTTAGCTTAGACACAGTTCAAGTCCTCCTCTGTGGTCCAGATCCAGCGGTGAAACAGGGACACATGTCCCGTTTATTAGTGTCTGTGTTTAAATTAAATAACTTATCTCCATGTTTAATACATGTATGAATAGGTCTGAGTCAGTGCTGTCACATAACACATGCTACAACTGACACAAAGAACATTTATGGGTGAAAATACTTAAATTCTTGCTGCGTGACACGGGGACTGAAAATGAACATCATTATTATTGACTTTATTCAAATGTATAACACCTGCTGTTCTCATCATAAATGGACCCTAAATGAACATCGGGTTTTAGCTCTGACGATAAATTACGACTGGGATCAATATTGGGTCAAATGTGGAAATGATCAGTTTAGATGAACACTAACGTGTCTGTTTGTGGTTTAATAGAATTAAAGGGTCTGTAAATGTAGACCTAAATTGTGCAGTCCTGATCTGGTTTGGATCTGGTCCTGGATCAGACATCATCTCCTGTGTGTTTTCAGGTGAGGCCTTCTCTCCGGGCCTTCAGTTTTTAATTCTGTGGTGGAAACATGGAGCTGGCGTACGTCTGTGACTGGGAGAAGCGTCCGAAGAGCACCCACTGCCCGTCCATCCCTCTGGTCTGCTCCTGGTCCTGCAGGAACCTGGTGGCCTTCACCACCGACCTGAAGAACGACGACGACGACAACAAAGGTACCACCCTTTGACTGGCTGAGACTCCTGTCACTCAAAGCAGACACACCCTCCACAGGTTCCCTTAAAGCTGGTGGGTGGTGACCCTAAAGTGGGTCCGAACCTGTTTCCAGTGGGTCTTTGGGCCTTTGTCTGGGTTCAAATAACGTTATTAAACCAAATCCCCAGGTCCCCATGTAAACAGTGGGTTGATCGTTCATTTGCTGTTACTGCTCCTAAACTGTAGAACTCGTTGCCTCCTGACTTGCGAGTCCTCACTGACCTGCCCCTGTTCAAGTCCAGGTTAAAGACTCACCTGTTTAGATTAGCTTTGAAACCTTAGCACTGAAACACTATTAGGTCTGAATTAGGGATGCACCAATACCGATACGAGTATCGGGCATCGGCTCTGATACTCAGTGTGTGTACTCATATTCATACTCGTAAAAGATATGCTATACAACTGCACCGATACCACTTATGGCTGTGTGACATTCCTAGTTCAGTGCAACAGGTATACGGCGGTGGAATAATGAGTGTGGAGACTGAACCAAATAAATGACGCTGATAAAAGTAACGGTGACTGACAGTAACGTTCCAGACACAGACAGATACAGACGCAGCGTTCTGTCCGTCCTCTGCGTACATTCCATCTGTTTTCCAGGTGCTGGAGGATGAGTACACAGATAGAGAATACCAGTGGAACCGCCGGGGATACAGAGCGGTGCGGACCGCCGCCAGCGGAAGTGAAAACCAAACTTCTCACTCATTTGTCTTTTCTCTTCCTGCTGAAGCTAAACTTTTAAACCTCACCAGCAAAAATGCTGCAACATTAGTATCATAGTAGTGTTCCCTCTGTCTACAGGTTGTTATTAGTGACTTTCTTCTTCTTCTTCTCATTAAACTTTCCTCTTCTTCGTGGTATTTGTCCAGTATGGTTAATTCAGAGCGGCGCCCCCTGGTGGATTAATTAACAAACGCTCATTCCAACACATTAAATGTCAGTAGCAGCACTTTGTTCCAGTCAGACTAATGACAACGACAATAAAGCACATTTACAAAAGGAACTAAGAACTGGAATGGGATTACTAAGGACTAGGATCAGTACTCAGTATCAGCAAGTACTCAAATGTAAGTACTCGTACTTGGTCTGGAAAAAAGTGGTATCAGTGCATCCCTAGTTTGAGTCTGTGGTCTCTTTTATCACTGCGTGTTGTGTCTGGTCGGTCTTTGACGGCTTATAGTGGGTCCTGAACCCAGACCAGTTCAGAACCACTGGACTAAAGCTGTGTGTGTGTATGTGTGTGTGTGTTTCAGATGTCAGTCACATGATCCACATCATTGACACCGATCACCCTTGGGACGTTTACTCCATCAACTCAGGACATGCCGAGGTCATTTCCTGTCTGGAGTGGGACCAATCAGGTGCGAGCGTGGGTTCTTCTGTATGAGGTTCAGCTTATTCAGACGATGGATCCAGACCCTCCTTTGGTCCGACCCCCATCAGAGTGAACACCAGCGGGCCTGGTTTAACCTTCAACCTGCTGTGAACTAGGGCTATAAGAAAATATCGGTTCTGCAATATGTCACGATATTTCATTTCACAATACTGTATCGATATAAAAAGTACTGTATCAATATTTTAGGTATTTATTCAAATGCAGATAGTGTGGAGGTTCATTTATGTTTTTTTGTTTTTCTTTGTTTATATTTTAATTATTCTTATTTAACAATGGATATGGTTACATGACGTTTTTTAAATCTGATTTATTTTTCCAGAAGAACTTAATCCGGAACTAAAGTACTTTCTCTTCTGTTTCCATGGAAATGTTAAACCCGAAAAAATGTTTACATGAGAAACGTTTATTCAGTTCTCACAGCCCTTCTGTTAGCTTAGCTTAGCCCTTCTGTTAGCTTAGCCCTTCTATTAGCTTAGCCCTTCTGTTAGCTTAGCTTAGCATAGTCACTGCATTTCCATGGTCACATGTAGCCAGTTTTTTAAAGGTGATTTGTCGTCTTTTGTCAGTGATTTTGTGAAATCCGATTCTCTCTAATTATTTCTTCAGATCTGCGACTTACTGCACTCATACAATCTGTGGACTGTTGTGTTGATGGAAGTTGGAAAATCTTTTTGTTGAAGGGATGCATGTGCTAAATTAGCTTTGCTTTAGCGTTTTAGCTTTGCATTAGTTTTTATTTCCCAGATTTTCTTCCTGCAGTAAGTCACATGACCATGATCTGAGCCTCAGTTTGTGATCATATTGACCCCAGCGGACTAAAGGAATGATTAGGGAGAACTGAACTGACCAAAATCACTCCTAAAATACTACAGATCACCTCTAAAACCCTAGCTACGTCTGAGCAGAGGAATGAAGCCATTCTGCTAAGCTAGGCTAAGCTAAGCTAACGTTAGTGCTGCAGTTCAAACTGTTTGTCCCACTTGTTGAACTCATTAGTTCAGGACAAATGAATGAATCCAAAGCCAGTGTTGAACTGTTCCTTCAGGGTTTTCCAGGCTGGTAGATCCCATCAGAATATTCCACTGGAACGCTTTGGGAAGACTAGACTGCAGTGCAGATTCTTCCACCAGCGCAGAATGTGTGCATCATCGCCACAGGACAAGACACTGAGCATGTGCAGAATGGAAGGAATAAAATCCAAATGGAATAAAGGCTTTACATGTCCAGGAAGAATTTAGAGCGCAGTTAAAGAGGATTAAACCACTGACTTTAATCAGGTTTAAATTTAATCTGAACTTTTCTGTTTCAACTGGAATAAGGTGTTTACATGGACATCTGAAATAGGATCGAACCTTTAATCAGATTAAACCAGGAAGAACAGTTGTCATGGAAATGCATGGAATGTTTTATTCAATAATGTTGGTTCCTTTGTTGGGATTGAACTCAAATCCTGTTCTGATGTTAGTTGTGAACTAATAGAATCTGAACATTTGAACAGGATCTGAAACTGGAATGTCTGTAAAACAGAATTTCAGTTTGAACACAGGAACATTTGCTGATAGAACATGAGATCCTGTTGGGATCAAATACAAATGTGTTTAGTATTTGGGCAGATTTCTGCTGGAATTCAATTCTTCCAGGAAATAATCATTTAAAAAAAGAAATGAACCAAAAATTGGCTTTTTAACAGTATCATGATATATCGTATTGTGATCCTAGTATTGTGATTTGTATTGCATCGCCAGATTCTTGCCGATACACAGCCCTAGTGTTAACAGACGTTAGCATCTGTCAGTATCACCTACTGCACACGCCTGACTTTATCTACTGTTACTATCATTATTATTATTATTATTATTATTATTATTATTATTATTGTATTCAGTCACTTTAACACATTTGACAGATATTTTAATCTGTATTTTTCTATTGTACTTAAAGTTTATTGTCTTGTGCTGCTGTACATTTGAATTTCCCCCTTTAGGGATCAATAAAGCATGTAGAATAGAATAGAGTAGAATAGAACACAATAGAATACAACAGAATACAATAGAATTGAATAGAGTAGAACAGAATAGAGTGGAATAGAACACAATAGAATAGAATAGAACAGCCTTTATTGTCATTGTGCTCCTCCAATCAGTGCAACAATATGATTAAAACACCAGTACAACAGAAATAAGAACAGAGTGAATATAAAATTACAAAAACTAAAAATAAGATCAGAAAATAGAATAGAAATTTTACAAAGTAACAAAATAATAGAGCAAAGGAGAATAAGAAATAAAAATGGATAAAAAATAGACGCAAATTTACAGTATTAACAGTATGTAAATATATGAAGAATATTAACAATATGTATTAATGAAAACACTGTGTATATCTTGTCTTGTCTTGTCCAGGGAAAAAAAAGACTGGTTTAGATTAAATATCTTTTTTGCAGAGTGTCCTTGAACAGGCAGCAGAAGTTACAGAAAGCTGAGATTTAAGCCAAACATCCACATTAAAAAACCAACCTAACACACCACACGAGGAATTTAAAAGGTACAAAAGTCAAATGAACAACGTCCTTGAAGGTCAGTGTCTGTACCATCCGTCTGAGAATGTATTAGTGTAAACATATAAATGATGGGGCCTATGACGGTGCCCTGAGGAATCCCACTGTCAGTTTAATAGAACACAGATTTACAGCAGCGGTAAACGTACGGCCCGTGGGCCAAAACAGGCCCACCAAAGGTTCTAATGTGTCCCACAGTCTGAATTTGGAAAAATGACCCTAAAGTTCTTCAGAGTCAAAGGTGTCATAGTTGTTTTAGTTCAGGTTCCACATTCAGACCAACCAGAAGAAATATGTAACTGTTGTCATTCTTGTCCTGGAACTACTCTACACTTATTCTTTGTGTGTGAACACTCTTCTTCTAATTTCTGATCTAAAATTGAAAAAATATATCATATCTAAAAGTAATGAAAAAATAACTATAACGTCTCAAAATGTAATTACATATTTTAAACATGACATTCGTAATTTAGGATTTGTTGTAAATTTGATCATGTTATTTGGAAAATTTCATATACACCAAAATAAATTTACCAAAAACAAGCCCAAATTTTAAAGTCTTTCTGATGGAATTTGAAAAATGTATTAAATCATTCGATTTTATCATTAACAAATAAAGCACTAGCACCCTGGCAATTTATAAAGAATTCTTTAAAATAGACTGAACTCTCTGATGTATTTATTTATTTATTTTTGTTCGATATGTTTGGTTTTTTTATACTGTTATTTGCCTGTTCTGCTTTGTGTCGTTATCCTCCTCACACCCAGCTATGGGTTTTCTGTCCACATTTGTGGACAAAAGTTTCACAACTTTATACAAAAAAAAAGAAAAGAAAACTGTCCAGCACAAAGGACATTCCATAAAAATTTAAAAACTGCATCTGAAAAAACTGCTGCATCATGATGTTTCCAATATAGGCACTGATTGAATAAAAACCAAAAAAAGCTGGTACTTTACTGACATTTCCTGGGTCTGAGGAGGTTAAATTTATGCTTTTTTTATTTATTTGTTCAAATGCTTTTTCTTTTTGACATCTTGATGTTTGTTCAAAATTTATATGTCTTGTATACCCAAATATTTTCAATAAAAAAAAAAAAAACTAAACATTTGGCCCAACTGTGATCTAAAGTAAAATAATAGAATAATAACCTATTAATAATGACTCCAAATTTAAATCAAAATGTCATTGTAAAAAGTTGGTATGGGGTCGGTATCTAATCCTTAAAAAAATTGGATCAGAAGCAAAAAAGTCCAGATGGAGACATGACTACTTCCCTTTCCTTCTGACACCTGTTGTTGTTCTTGTTGTTGTTTTTGTTTGCAGGTTCGCGGCTGCTGTCCGCAGACGGGGACGGTCAGATTAAGTGCTGGTCCATGTCCGACCACCTGGTCAACAGCTGGGAGAGCGTCCTGTCCAGCTCTCTGGACGGAGACCCCATCGTGGCTCTGAGCTGGTTACACAACGGAGTCAAACTGGCGCTGCACGTGGAGATGGTCCGAACCGTAACGCCTTCACCTTCACCTGTCACATGGAGGGATGTAATGATAGGAACATGTCAGATCACAGTTACCAGTATTATCGCAGTATTTATTTATTTTTTCATTTATTTATTTGTATCAGACATGTAAATAGTTCCAGTCCATAGAGTATACTAAACATTAAAAAAAAAATAACAATTAAAAGGGTTATAAATATAAAAACATGCACACACCCTGTCTTCAATAACAAGTCTAAAGATGCTGGTGCCAGTATTTAACAAGTGTGGAATCTGCATTAAAGTCAGAGTTAACTATTGTAAAAATCACAACATTTCTAGAGTGACTTAAACGCAGTATAAAATTCAAAATTGCTTTCTGTAACATCTCATAATAAGAACGAACCTTATTAAAACAGAACATACCACTAGCACTACAGCTATGATAAAGACCATGTAGAATATGGAATCCTTTGTTAAAAGCAACTCTGAGTGAGCAGTACAACATTTAAAATGAACCCATATGTAACAGAGAGAAATATTCCAGCAAAAAGATGTGAACAATTTATTCTTAATGGTAGAACAAAAATAAAACCTGCGAGAGATAAAAAATGACTCCTGCCATAAAGACTCCTAACCTTAGTTTGAATGTCACTATCATCACTAAGATTATCAGAAACTATCTGTCCAAGGTACTTGTAGGTTTGGACATATTCTAATGGAAGGTTATTCAACTCAAGTTTAGTTTTTACATTGTACCTATTTGTGTCAAACAGCATCATCTTTGACATTTTGTTGAAATTGTGCTCGAAATGTTCAAAAAGTACTGATACACACACTGAAATAATTTAACCTAGTTGTATTTTGAAAAAAAAAAAAATCCCAAATAAAATAATAGTCCGAATGTCCCTTCTGTGTCAGAAACATTCCAATATTAACCCTTAGTGGTCTGAGTCTATTTTGTCCGTTTTTCAGTCCTTTTGATTTGGCTTTTATATACTATAGAAACAAATGTTTACTATACCCATGTTTGGGATCTGTTTTTTAGCACAACTTCATCTATATCATCTGTTATTTTTTCACTTTAACCTAGAGCTGCAACCAATTAATCAATGAGGTGCTTGAAGCCAATGCAAATATTCCAGATTCGATTAATCGACTTGAATTGATTGAAGGGAAATTATTCTATTGCAGTTTTCCTGAATTGAAGCTTCTTTGTGCGTCACAATAAGTGTCCGTGTGAAACACAACAGTGGAACCGATGTTTAACAGCAGAGAAATGAAGGAAACAAAGCTTTGATTCAGCAGAATTGTGGTTGAATGACTTTTTTTTGGATCACTTTGAGTCAATTAATCGGTTGCAGCTCTACTTTAACCTGCTGTATCAGTGGTGTCAAACTCATTTTAGTTCAGTTCCACATTCAGCCTAATATGATCTAAAGTGGGCTGGACCAGTAAAATAATATAAATAATAGTATAAGAACTTTTGAGTGGAAAAAAACAGTAAAATTCTGTAATGAAAATGTTTAAATCTACGAACTGTACTTGAACATAACATGAACAAATATGAGCAACCTGAAAATTCAAAGTGCAATGTTAACAGTTTTACACCTTAGTTTATAATTGATACATGTGCATCACAACGTACAGATCACAGTTTATCTACAAATACACAAAACATTCAATAACAGAGAGAATATATTTAAAATTCCACATACGTCTGTTAGGACATTTCAGGTCATTCACATTTTTTGTAAAAGGATAGTCTGTAAATGTAAACATTTTTGTGAAATGTAACTTTTTCTTTTTTTTTTTTTTTTACACTACGACAAAGAAAAATGTACAGTTTTCATTATTAATAGGTTATTCTGATAGTATTTTACTGGTCTGATCCACTTTAGATTGAATTGACCTAAAATGATTCTAACATCTTTGATTGTTCATATCTTCTGTGTAATTTTTGCATTTCACAAATTCATCCCAGGGGTCGGACTAGACACTTTGGCAGGCCGGATTTGGCCCCCGGGACGCATGTTGGACAACTGTGTTCTATATCAACATAAAAGGACAGAAAACACACAAAAAAAGAAAAAAAAATCCAATTTGAAAAATGTATGCAATTTATTACATAAATAACACACAGATGCTTAACGAACCTTTTCACAGACTTTAAAAGTGAATATTGGCTCCAAATATTAGGTATAGAAAATTAAAATTGTAATAAATTAAAACTATACTCAAATATTTGGCATAAAAGTAGATCTTTACATAAAAGTGCGGTAATCAAACACGGTCATCATGGTAATTAGAATTTAAACAGTCATACTGTCTGCGATTTTACCGCAGTTTATCGTTATACCAGTAATTGTTACATCCCTAGTCACATGTTTTTCCGCCTCTCTGACCTCTTCCTCCTTCAGTCTGGATCCACGAACTTCGGAGAGAAGTTTTCGCGGGTGAAGTTCTCACCGTCTCTGACGCTGTTCGGGGGGAAGCCCATGGAGGGCTGGCTGGCGGTGACGGTCAGCGGCCTGGTCACCGTGTCGCTGCTGAAGCCGGGCGGCGCCCTGCTGACCGCCAGCGAGAGCCTGTGCCGGCTGCGGGGCCGCGTGGCGTTGGCTGACATCGCCTTCACTGGAGGAGGGAACATCGTGGTGGCGGCGACGGACGGGAGCAGCTCATCCCCCGTCCAGTTCTACAAGGTCAGGTCAAAGGTCACCGCAGACATCAGCCTTTATTTACAGCAGCTGGGACTGTTTTACTGCAGTTCAGCATTTTCCTCAGTATCCATTAATTAGTGATTATTAATAAAGCAGTTGGCTGTGAATTCTGTTCATGGTAACTCTATCTGGAGCTATTATGGTCTGTTTCAGTCAGTTCTGTTAGTTGTTGGTTGTTGGTTGTCTTTGGTGATTTAAAGGGTTCATATAAAATGTTCATAAAAACAGCACCTTGACGTTCTGGAATATTCTTTTCAGCAGTTCTGTGTAGTTTCCAGCTGCATGTTGACGTGTTAAAGCTGTTGTTTTAGAGTGCGACTGACCCCTAACCTCTGACCTCTGTGTTCAGGTGGTGGTCAGCGTCGTCAGTGAAAAGTGTCGCATCGACACCGAGCTGCTGCCGTCTCTGTTCCTGCGCTGCACCACCGACCCGCTGAGGAGGGAGAAGTACCCGGCTGTGACCCACCTGAAGTTCCTGACCCGGGAGAACTCGGAGCAGGTGAGCCCAGTTCAACAGCAGAACTCAGAACCAACAGACAGGTCCTCAGATGAATCTGAACAGAACAAAGGCAGCTCCAGCAGAACCTTCAGAACCCGCCTATGTGTGTGTGTGTGTGTGCGTGCGTGCGTGCGCAGGTTCTGCTGTGTGCGTCCAATCAGAGCGGCAGCATCGTGGAATGTTGGTCCCTGAGGAAGGAGGGACTTCCTGTCAACAACATTTTCCAGCATCGATCTCCAGTCGGTGAGAAACACACTTTAACATTCCAGAGTATGTGGGTGAGCCAGTTTAAAACGTAATAATAATAATACAGGTGTATGTATGCATATGAATGTGTGGTGGTGGGAGGGGCTGTAGTTGCGAATTGGCAGCCACGTTTCTGTCAGTCTGTCCCAGGGCAGCTGTGGCTACAGGTGTAGTTTACCACCACCAGAGGGGGAATGTGAGAGCGAATGAAGAATGGATCAAAAATGTAAAGCGCTTTGGGTGTCTAGAAAAGTGCTGTATAAAGTCCAATCCATTATTATTATTGTTATTATTATTATTGTTATTAATAATAATAATAATAATAATAATAATAATAATAATAATAATAATAATGGTAATGATAATAATAATGACAATGATAATAATAATATTAATAATGATAATAATTATAGTGATAATAATAATAATGGTGATGATGATAATGATAATAATAATGACAATGATAATAATAATATTAATAATGATAATAATTATAATGTAATAATAATGGTGATGATGATAATGATAATAATAATGAAGATAATAATAATAATTAGTGTTTTTAGCGTTAGCTACTTTAGCGTTGTTACAACATTGCAAACATGTCATTTAAAGGGTTAAAAATATAACAGTTTTTGAGTATTTGGTATTTTCGTTTATGGGATAATGGAGGGTTAACCCTATGGCTCTGTCACATGACACGATGCTCCTGACCTCTGACCTCTGACCTCTGACCTCCGGCTGTAGTTGGGGAAAAGCAGCCGACCATCCTGAAGTGGAGGATCCTGACCACCACCAACGACCTGGAGAGGGTGTCAGCCGTGGCCCTGCCCAAACTGCCCATCTCCATCTCCAACACCGACCTGAAGGTGGCGTCGGACACCAAGTTCTGCCCCGGACTGGGTGAGAGCGCACCTGAACAGCACCTGAACACACCTGAACACACCTGAACGCACCTGAACGCACCTGAACACACCTGAACACACCTGAACGCACCTGAACAGTCCCTAACCCTACCCCTGTGTGGGTCCAGGTCTGGCTCTGGCCTTCCATGACGGCAGTATCCAGATCCTCCACCGTCTCTCCCTCCACACCATGGGCGTGTTCTATGGCTCCTCCTCCTCCTCCGGACCGGGTCAGCGTCCCGGAGACGAGTCCGCCATCAAGCGCCAGAGGACCGGAGGCCCCGCCCTCCACTTCAAAGCCCTGCAGTTCTCCTGGACGTCGCTGGCGTTGGCAGGAGTCGACAACCATGGAAAGGTCAGTGCACACCAATGACCTCTGATGACCTCTGATGACCTTTAATGACCTCTGATGATCTCTGATGACCTTTAATGATCTCTGATGACCTCAGGGTGGGGGGGGGTCATTCATCTATCCACTTATTCATTTCATTCTTTTATTTGTCCTTCGTGTGTTTTCTAATGTTGTTCTCCTTCCTCCTCTTCCTCCCTCTCCTCCTCCTCCTCCTTCTCCTCCTCTTCCTCCTCTTCCTCCCTCTCCTCCTCCTCCTTCTCCCTCAGCTCCACATGCTTCGGGTCTCTCCTTCTATGGGTCAGGTGTTGGAGTTGAACACCACCCTGCGCCACCTGCTGTTCCTCCTAGAGTACTGCATGGTGACGGGCTACGATTGGTGGGACGTCCTGCTGCACGTCCAGCCCACCATGGTCCACAACCTGGTGGAGAAACTGCACGAGGAGTACATGAGGCAGAACCAGGCACTGCAGCAGGTACCACAACAGACGAACTACAGACACACAACACAACAGACACACAGCAGACACAACAGACAAAACCACACAACAGACAGACAACACAACAGACATTCAAATGTACTCTAAATTAATCTAATTTAATATAATCTAAATTAATGTTGTTTATTCAAATGTAATCTAATTTAATCCAGTTTATTCTAATGTCATCTAAAGTAATCTAGTTTATTCTAATTTAATCTAAATGAATCTAATTAAATCTAATGTAATCTAAATTAATGTAGTTTATTCTCATGTAATCTAAAGTAATGTAGTTTATTCAAATGTAACCTAAATTAATCTAATTTATTCTAATTTAATGTAAATTAATGTAATGTAATCTAAAGTAATGTAGTTATTTCTTATGCAGTCTAAATTAATCTAGTCTCATCTGATCGTTACCTTCTGATGACAAAGTTGTTTCATCCAAACTCAGACTAAAATTCTTAAAACTCGGATCTAGACCAGTCCAATCAGACCAAATCCACCTCTGTCCTCTTCTTGTTTTTTCGCTGTTGTCGTCCTCCTTCAGGTCCTGGCAACGCGCATCGTGGCGGTGAAGGCGTCTCTGTGTAAACTGTCGACTGCGACGGCGGCACGGGCCTGCGACTTCCACGCCAAACTGCTGCTGATCGCCATCAGCTCCACCTTAAAGTCTCTGCTGAGGCCGCACGTTCTCAACACGCCGGACAAAAGCCCGGGAGACAGACTGACCGAGATCTGCGCCAAGAACACTGACACCGGTACGACACAGGGGACGGAACCGGGGGACACGGGGGGACACGGGGGCACAGGGCGGCGGAGGTGGAACCAGGGGGAATGGATACGGAACCAGGGGACACTGGGGGGCAGGTACGGAACCGGGGGACACGGGGGCACAGGGGGGGCGGAGACGGAACCCGGGGAATGGGTACGGAAACCAGGGGACACTGGGGGGCAGGTAGGGAACCGGGGGACACCAGGGGGCGGGGACAGAACCAGGGGACACGGGGACACCGGGGGGATGGCGGGGACCGGTGACAGAACCCCAGTACGCCAGGGGGGCGGGGTGACAAGGCAGCCATGCAGTCTGGATCGGTTATTGATGGGCGTCTTTCCTCAGATATCGATAAGGTGATGATCAACCTGAAGACAGAGGAGTTGTGTTGGACGCCCCTCCCTTACAGTCTCTGCAGCAGCTCATCCAATGGGTGGGAGACTTTGTCCTCTACCTGTTAGCCAACCTGCCCAATCAGGTGAGAGCACGACAGCACCATGACAGACCAGCCAATGAGAACGCAGGGAACAGAGCGTCAGCCAATAAGAACGCAGGGAACAGAGCGCAGCCATGAGAACGCAGGGACAGAGGCGTCAGCCAATGAGACCAGGGAACAGAGCGTCAGCCATGAGAACGCAGGGAACAGAGCATCAGCCAATGAGAGCAAAGAAGACAGAAAAAATTCGTACTAATTCTCTTTGTTTTTGAGTTGATTTCTGTTTCATTTCCGTTGTGTTCTACCCATGCATATGTTGTGTGGTTCCGCCTGGTTCTTCCGGGTTCCACGGGCTCCATGGTGCAGTCCGGGGCTTCGGCTTCATGAGGGACGGGGCGTCTCTGGGGCATGCTCAAGAGATGCTGGTGATGTATCCGGATCTGGGGTCTGCTGCAGCCCCGGCTGCCTGCCCACCTTCACCGCCACCTCAGACACCGGACAGCATGCAGCTGCTGTTCAGACTGGCTGACCAAGCTGTGGATCTGCTGTAAGAACCAGGACCAGACCACAACCAGAACCTGCTGACCTGTCACTGTCACAACTCACATAATAAAATGAATTAAACTACACATAAGACATACGAGGTTTCTGTGGATGTCTGTCTCTGTAGTTAATAATAAATGTAAGACAGAATAAAACACACATTCAATCCTCGTGCCATAAACTGTTTGTACATACCCCGTCCCTGAAGGTTGGCCGGTCCTACACTGACGTGTCCCTCCTTTCCGTCATCAGCCCGGGACGACGCCCCCCACCCAGGAGCCCTGGAACACCCTGATAGACGAGTGCTGCCTCCTTCCCAGTCAGCTGCTGGTTCCCAGTATGGACTGGGCTGCCGCTCACGACGGCGTCATCGTCAAACTGCAGGGAAAACAACCCACTGAGGCTGCAGTTCGGAAAGGCCTGTCCATGTCCGCAGGGGGGGGCGCATCCACCCCCTGGAGGTCTACACCAGGTAGGACGCCCAGACCACCTGGACCGCATAGATCTGAACCCTGACACACTGTGCATGTGGCCCAGTTTAACCTTTACGTTTCACCTTAAAGCTGTGGGAGACTTTCGTGCCCAGTTGTTCATGGTCTCTGTCCATCCTCAGTCTCATGAATCTGTTCGTCTGTCTGCCAGTACTCGGCTGAATCCAGTCTGCGTTATGGTGAGCAGTTTCTTAGTGCCATCTACCAGAAATATTCCATGTCTTTACAGAGCCAGTAGGGAACTCGAGCATCTTCAGAATTTTGTCGTGATGTGTAGGCCTGGGTATCATGGCCAATTTCCATAATTGATTTGATTTCGATTCATAAGGTTCTGAATCAGTTAATTTTGATTTGATTTGATTCAGTATTGATTGATTGATTCAGTTTCATTTAGTGAAACCAAAGTACAATTTTGAGTTGTAACTTGATTATTTGACTACTGCAGCCATGCAACACAGAATCAGTACTGATATTAGAAAGGAAATCAATCTGACATTTCATCAGTAAACAGATGAATCTACTGTGAAATAAGAACAGACACAAACATGTGCATGTTTGTCCAGTGGCTCAGAATGGACTTCTTCATCTTTATTCTGTTTTATTCCTGCTGCTTCCAGCCTTAAGGCTCATTCCTGTCACCCTGGGGCACTGACACCAGTTTGACCCCTGAAACAGACTCATGTTGGGCCCTTGGTACAACAAACTCACTGGAGGGGGAGGGTGGGCGGAGCTTCGTGATTTACGGTTTGCTACTTCTCTAATTCCGCCCTCAGTCACAGGTGATCCAAGTTAATATTTCTAGAACGACTGGCTTCTGTGACCCGCCTCCACCAACCACTGCGGGTTCCAGTTTGAGGCCTGGAGGACCTCCCACTGAGGGGTTTTCCCCACCCTTCCTCCCACTTAGGAGTTTTCCCCACCCTTCCTCCCACTTAGGGGTTTTCCCCACCCTTCCTCCGTGTTCCTCCTGCGCCAGAACTGACGTGAACACGACCAAGACGCTCTGTCTCCATGAGGGGCTTGCGAGACAGAGCCGGATGTGCTTCTGCATTGGCGGTTTCTGGGTCATTTACTCGCGGTCCTGCTCTGAAAAACCGATCTCATCCACCATTAATCGATTATCCATCCATCCATTATCCCCGCTTATCCGGGGCCGGGTCGCGGGGGTAACAGTCTAAGCAGGGATGCCCAGACTTCCCTCTCCCCAGACTCCTCCTCCAGCTCTTCCGGGGGGACCCCGAGGCGTTCCCAGGCCAGCCGAGAGACATAGTCTCTCCACCGTGTCCTGGGTCTTCCCCAAGGTCTCCTCCAGGTGGGACATGCCCGGAACACCTCCCCAGGGAGGCGTCCAGGAGGCATCCAAAACAGATGCCCAAGCCACCTCAGCTGGCCCCTCTCGACACGGAGGAGCAGCGGCTCTACTCCGAGCTCCTCCCTGGTGACTGAGCTCCTCACCCTATCCCTAAGGGCGCCCAGCCACCCTGCGGAGGAAACTCATTTCGACCGCTTGTATCCGGGATCTTGTCCTTTCGGTCATGACCCAAAGCTCATGACCATAGGTGAGGGTAGGAACGTAGATTGACCGGTAAATCGAGAGCTTCTCCTCTCGGCTCAGCTCCTTCTGAACCACGACAGACCGGTACAGCGACTGCATCACTGCAGACGCTGCACCGATCCGTCTGTCAATCTCACGCTCCATCCTTCCCTCACTCGTGAACAAGACCCAAGATACTTGAACTCCTCCACTTGGGGCAAAGATCCCCACCGACCCGGAGAGGGCAAACCACCTTTTTCCGTTCGAGAACCATGGCCTCGGATTTGGAGGTGCTGATCCTCATCCCGCTCGCTTCACACTCGGCTGCAAACCGCCCCAGGGCACGCTGAAGGTCCAGGTTCGATGAGGCCAACAGGACAACGTCGTCTGCAAAAAGCAGAGATGAAATCCTGTGGTCCCCAAACCGGATCCCTTCCGGCCCCTGGCTGCGCCTAGAAATTCTGTCCATAAAAATTATGAACAGAACCAGTGCCAAAGGGCAGCCCTGCCGGAGACCAACGTGCACCTGGAACAGGTCTGACTTACTGCCGGCAATGCAAACCAGACTTCTGCTTCGGTCATACAAGGACCGGACTGCCCTTAGCAGAGGGCCCCGGACCCCATACTCCCAAATCACCCCCACAGGATACCACGAGGGACACGGTCGAACGCCTTCTCCAGATCCACAAAACACATGTGGACTGGTTGGGCAAACTCCCATGAACCCTCGAGCACCCGATGGAGAGTATAGAGCTGGTCCAGCGTTCCGCGACCGGGACGAAAACCGCATTGTTCCTCCTGGATCCGAGGTTTGACTATCGGTCGGATCCTCCTCTCCAGTACCTTGGAATAGACTTTCCCTGGGAGGCTGAGGAGTGTGATCCCCCTATAGTTGGAGCACATCCTCCGGTCCCCCTTCTTCTGCCAATCCAGAGGTACTGTCCCCGACTGCCACGCGATGTTACAGAGACATGTCAGCCAAGACAGTCCTGCACATCCAGAGACTTAAGGTACTCAGGGCGAATGTCATCCACCCCGGTGCCCTGCCACCGAGGAGCTTGCCAACCACCACGGTGACTTCAGCTTGGGTGATGGACAAGTCCACCTCTGAGACCTCAGCCTCTGCTTCCTCCATGGAAGACGTGACAGTGGGATTGAGGAGATCCTCGAAGTATTCCTTCCACCGTCCGACAACATCCCCAGTCGAGGTCAGCAGCTCCCCACTTCCACTGTAAACAGTGTTGGTGGCGCACTGCTTTCCCCTTCTGAGGCGCCGGATGGTTTGCCAGAATTTCCTCGAGGCCGACCGATAGTCCTCCTCCATGGCCTCCCCAAACTCCACCCAGACCCGAGTTTTTGCCTCCACAACTGCTCGGGCTGCAGCTCGCTTGGCCTTCCGGTACCCATCAGCTGCCTCGGGAGTCCCACGGGCCAACAAGGCTCGATAAGACTCCTTCTTCAGCTTGACGGCATCCCTTACTTCCGGGGTCCACCACTGGGTTTGGGGATTGCCGCCATGACAGGCACCGGAGACCTTGTGACCACAGCTCCGAGCAGCTGCTTCGACAATGGAGGTGGAGAACATGGTCCACTCGGACTCAATGTCCCCAGCCTCCCCGGGATCTGGGAGAAGCTCTCCCGGAGGGGGAGTTGAAGACCGCACTGACATCAGGCTCTGCCAGACGTTCCCAACAGACCCTCACAACACGTTTGGGCCTGCCGAGTCGGTCCGGTTTCCTCCTTCGCCAGCGGATCCAACTCACCACCAGGTGGTGATCGGTTGACAGCTCTGCCCCTCTCTTCACCTGAGTGTCCAAAACACGCGGGAGGTCTGATGATACGACAATGAAGTCGATCATCGACCTCCGGCCTAGGGGTCCTGGTGCCAAGTGCACTTATGGACATCCCTGTGTTGGAACATGGTGTTTGTCATGGACAAACTGTGACTAGCACAGAAGTCCAATAACAAAACACCACTCGGGTTCAGATCAGGGAGGCCGTTCCTCCCCATCACCCCCCTCCAGGTCTCACTGTCGTTGCCCACGTGGGCATTGAAGTCACCCAGGAGAATAATGGAGTCCCCAGTCGGAGCACCATCCAGCACCCCTCCCAAGGACTCCAAGAAGGCCGGGTACTCTGCACTGCTGTTCGGCCCGTAGGCCGAGACAACAGTGAGGCACCTGTCCCCGACCCGAAGGCGCAGGGACGCGACCCTCTCGTTCACCGGGGTGAACTCCAACACCTGACGGCTGAGCTGAGGGGCTATGAGCAAGCCCACGCCAGCCCGCCGTCTCTCACCGCGGGCAACACCAGAGAAATGGAGAGTCCAGCCCCTCTCGAGGGGTTGGGTTCCAGAGCCCAAGCTGTGTGTGCAGGTGAGCCCGACTATATCTAGTCGGTATCTCTCAACCTCCCTCACAAGCTCCGGCTCCTTCCCTCCCAGCGAGGTGACATTCCATGTCCCAAGAGCTGGACTCTGCGTCCGGGGATCGGGTTGTCGGGCTCCCTGCCGTCGACTGCCACCCAATCCACATTGCATCCGGCCCCTATGATTCCCTCGGTGGGTGGTGAGCACCGGAGGGCGGGCCCACGTTGCTCCTTCGGGCTGGGCCGGCCGGACCCCGTGGGCATAGGCCGGCCACCAGGCGCTCGCATTTGAGCCCCAACCCCAGGCCTGGCTCCAGGGTGGGGCCCCGGCTGCGCCATACCGGGTGACGTCACGTTCTTTAGTTGTTTTTCTTTCATAGGGGCTTCTGAACTGCTCTTAGTCTGGCCCGTCACCCAGGACCTGTTTGCCTTGGGAGACCCTACCAGGGCATAAAGCCCCCGACAACAGAGCTCCTGGGATCATTCGGGCACTCAAACTCCCCACCATGATAAGGTGGCAGTTCAAGGGGGAGATTAATCGATTATGCAAAATTAAAAAGAAATCGATCTAAAATCGATTAAATTGATTTTTTTACCCAGCCCTAATGACGTGCATTGTGGGAAACGCTGGTTTGCTCCGCTGTCTGACAGCGGCAGCTGCTACAGACACGAGGCGGAAACAGCAGGAGCTCCCTTCCCTCTGTGCGTAGTCCTTCAGCCGTTTCCACGTCGTTTGTTTCATTCGTATAATATCATATGGTCGTGCTGCCGCTGTCGTAATGCAAGAGATTCAGCTGAGTAATGACAGACGAACAGATTCCTGATACTGAGGATGACTGAGGATGGACAGACCTGATGAAAAATTGGTCACGAAAGTTCCCGCACCTTTAATTTAAGGGATTTATCTGCCTTTATTCTAATCTGATCCACCCTGAATTTGACCTGTTTTCAGTGTAAAATCCTGTGTTTTCTAGATTTAATTCACTGATGATGTAGACGTTGATTAAAACTCACTCAGTTCAAATGTTATTTATTAAATCAGAAAACTGAAGAAAATTTTTTTTTTTATTTTCAATCAAATTTATCATTCATTATTAAATAAAACTTCCCTTTTACGCTGATGATCCTGACGTTTACATGGTCCTTTGATCATGTCCATTTCCTGTCGTATTCATCGTATGTTTTATCAGTGGTTTGATTGTATGTTTTATCGTAATTTTTATTGGTGCTTTTGTCGTATGTTTGATCGTATGTTTTGTCGTAGGAGTCCCAGCTCCCAGAAGATGGACAATCTGCGCTGTGTCCACATGGGCGTGTGTCCAACTGAGGAGAGCAAGGCCTGCACCAGGTACGAACATGTCCACGTCCACATCCACGTGCACGTCCATGTACACGTACACGTCCAGCTCATCACCAGCAGTGGGAGTGGAGGGGGCGGAGCTTCACAGGCAGGGGCGGAGTAGGCGGAGCTTGACCTCCCTCTGTGTGTGTTTTCAGGTGTGGTTGTGTCACGATGCTTCGATCTCCGAACAAAACCAACGCCATGAAACAGTGGGAGCAACGATGGATTAAGAACTGTCTGTGTGGAGGACTGTGGAGGAGGATCCCCCAGAGCCAGACCTGAACCACCTGGACCTGGACCTGGACCAGGACCAGGACCGAGACCCAGATCCAGACCTGAACTGACCCTGTCTGTGTGGAGGACTGTGGAGGGGATCCCCCAGAGCCAGACCTGGACCTGGACCTGGACCAAGACCCAGACCCAGACCTGAACTGACCCTGTCTGTGTGGAGGACTGTGGAGGAGGATCCCCCAGAGCCAGACCTGAACCACCTGGACCCAGAGCTGAACCAGGAACCAGAGGTTGGTCACATGACCAGACTGTGATCATAAACAGGTTCACAGTTCAGATCCTTTACAGACTGGGTTCATTCATCTGATTCATATGCAATCTGTCTTTTTTTTTTTTTTACTGTAAATAGTTTTTTCTCATTTTAATAAAACCAACAATAGACACATTTTACTGTTTATTGACTTTTTACAAATAATTGACCCTTAAACTGTGTGAATTGAACTTGTTCATTAAATGTGTTTAATGTAAAAACCACAGTTTGACCCAAACTCTGGTTTTTCTCTGAATAGTTGTTGTTGAATTTAGTAGGAGATCGAGGGGGAACCAGCATTCTCGAGTCAAGCATTGCTTAATTCAAGATTTTTTTTTGCTTAATTCAGTTTCTTTTTTCTTAATTCAAGATTTTTTTTTGCTTAATTCAAGATTTTTTTTTCTTAATTTAAGATTTTTTTTGCTTCATTGAAGTGTTTTTTTTTTGGCTTAAAGATTTCTTTTGCTTAATTTTTTGGCTTAATTCAAGTTTTGTTTTGTTTTTTAATTCAAGAATTTTTGCTGAATTCAAGGTTTTTTCATTGCTTTATTAAATTTTTTTTTCTTCATTCAAGATTCTTTTTTGCTTAATTCAACGTTTATTTTTCTTTTATTAATTCAAGATCTTTTTGCGTGGCATTCTAGATTCAAACCAACCCAGATTTCTGTTCCTGTTTATGGAAGGTCGTCTCATAATCTGAAGGTCGTGAGTTCAACCCTCCACGGGGCAGAGGTTTTAGACCCATGTGGATCCAAACAGGTTCAGCAGAAGTGCAGAACGAACAGAGGAAACATGATGAATCTGAAACAGAAGAACAGCTGTTGTGTCCCTGAAGTCCAACCCAAACGGATCCGTCCTGTAGATCAGGGGGTCCAACGGACTCATTTCCTGTGACATGTAAAACCTCTGCCCCGTGTGAGGGTTGAACTCACGACCTTCAGATTATGAGACTGACGCGCTGCCTACTGCGCCAACGAGGCTCACATCCACAGGTCACATGACCTCAGTCCGTTCACGGTCAGTCTGTCACAGACGTTTTGTCCACCGCTCCAAAAACTGTCTGAGGTCATGTGACCAAACCTCCTGTTCAGCCTGGTTGGTGCAGTAGGCAGCGCGTCAGTCTCATAATCTGAAGGTCGTGAGTTCAACCCTCACGGGGCAGAGGTTTTAAACGTCACCTGGTAGTCCATCTGTTTTTCAGTTCAAATGTGTGGATCGAAGTGTGGTCCAGTTCTGAGCTCAAGCCCAGTCCACACAGTCCTGGTCCTGGTCCCCACCTGTCTGCAGTGGTCCTCTTCCTCAGGGGTCTTCTCTGTCCACCAGTGTGTGGGGTCCTCAGAGGACTGTCCCTGATCCCTCAGGTGGACCCAGGACCCTGAGGACCTGGACCTGCGTGTTTAAAGCCTAAGGAGACTTTCATGACCAGTTCTTCCTCAGATGTGTCCCTCAGTCACATCCTCAGTATCATTCCACTGTCTGTCATTCCTCAGCTGAATCTCTTCGTCATGGGTGTGTCCTCTGTCACAGACACTTTGTCCACAGTGGACATGTTTAGACCACATACTACAGTCCAGTGGTCTGAGGTCATGTGAGGTCAGATGTTCCTAATCTGAAAGGGTGGGTTCAACCCCCCCACCCCTCCGCCCACGGGGCATATGTTTGACTCAGATTGGTGCAGGTCAGTGTCCGTCCACATCCTGTTGGACTGATCTGAGACAGAACAGATGGATGTATAACCATGTGATGAGTTCAGTCCAATGACACAACAGTATCACCACAGTGGGCGGGGCTAGGACTGACCGCCGCATCACCACAGTGGGCGGGCTAGAACACAGGTGTGTTTGACCCATTCAAACCAGTGGAGCATTTCCAGTGAACCCATTTCAGTCAGATCAGTTCATGAATCAGTCGGACTGGGACACGTTTGGACAGACTGTTTGTTTTGTTTGGACAGACTGTTTGTTTATGTTTGGACAGACTGTTTGTTTATGTTTGGAAAGACTGTTTGTTTATGTTTGGACAGACTGTTTGTTTATGTTTGGACAGACTGTTTGTTTATGTTTGGACAGACTGTTTGGTTATGTTTGGACAGACTGTTTATGTTTGGACAGACTGTTTGTGTTTGGACAGACTGTTTGTGTTTGGAAAGACTGTTTGTTTATGTTTGGACAGACTGTTTGTGTTTGGAAAGACTGTTTGTTTATGTTTGGACAGACTGTTTATGTTTGGACAGACTGTTTGTGTTTGGAAAACTATGTTTGGACAGACTGTTTTGTTTGGAAAGACTGTTTGTGTTTGGACAGACTGTTTATGTTTGGAATGACTGTTTGTGTTTGGACAGACTGTTATGTTTGGAACTGTTTGTGTTTGGACAGACTGTTTGTTTGTGTTTGGACAGACTGTTTGTGTTTGTTTGGACAGACTGTTTATGTTTGGACAGACTGTTTGTGTTTGGACAGACTGTGTTTGGACAGACTGTTTGTTTATGTTTGGACAGACTGTTTATGTTTGGACAGACTGTTTGTGTTTGGACAGACTGTTTATGTTTGGACAGACTGTTTGTGTTTGGACAGACTGTTTGTTTTTGGACAGACTGTTTGTGGTTGGACAGACTGTTTGTGTTTGGACAGACTGTTTGTGTTTGGACAGACTGTGTTTGGACAGACTGTTTGTTTATGTTGGACAGACTGTTTATGTTTGGACAGACTGTTTGTGTTTGGACAGACTGTTTATGTTTGGACAGACTGTTTGTGTTTGGACAGACTGTTTGTTTTTGGACAGACTGTTTGTGGTTGGACAGACTGTTTGTGTTTGGACAGACTGTTTGTTTTTAGAAAGACTGTTTGTGTTTGGACAGACTGTTTGTGTTTGGACAGACTGTTTGTTTTTGGACAGACTGGTTTTTTTTTGACAGACTGTTTGTGTTTGGACAGACGGTTTTTTTTTTGACAGACTGTTTGTTTTGGACAGACTGTTTGTGTTTGGACAGACTGTTTGTTTTTGGACAGACTGTTTGTGTTTGGACAGACTGTTTTTTTTTTTGGACAGACTGTTTGTGTTTGGACAGACTGTTTGTGTTTGGACAGACTGTTTTTGGACAGACTGTTTGTGTTTGGACAGACTGTTTTTTTTTGACAGACTGTTTGTTTTTGGACAGACTGTTTTTTTTGGGACAGACTGTTTGTTTTTGGACAGACTGTTTGTGTTTGGACAGACTGTTTTTTTTTGGACAGACTGTTTGTTTTTGGACAGACTGTTTGTGTTTGGACAGACTGTTTGTTTTTGGACAGACTGTGTTTGGACAGACTGTTTTCGGACATACTGTTTGTGTTTGGACAGACTGTTTGTTTTTGGACAGACTGTTTGTGTTTGGACAGACTGTTTTTGGACAGACTGTTTGTGTTTGGACAGACTGTTTTGGACAGACTGTTTGTGTTTGGACAGACTGTTTGTGTTTGGACAGACTGTGTTTGGACAGACTGTTGTTTTTGGACAGACTGTTTGTGTTTGGACAGACTGTTTGTGTTTGGACAGACTGTTTTTGGACAGACTGTTTGTGTTTGGACAGACTGTTTGTGTTTGGACAGACTGTTTGTTTTGGACAGACTGTTTGTGTTTGGACAGACTGTTTGTGTCTGGACAGACTGTTTGTTTTTGGACAGACTGTTTGTGTTTGGACAGACTGTTTGTTTTTGGACAGACTGTTTGTGTTTGGACAGACTGTTTGTGTTTGGACAGACTGTTTTTGGACAGACTGTTTGTGTTTGGACAGACTGTTTGTTTTTGGACAGACTGTGTTTGGACAGACTGTTTGTGTTTGGACAGACTGTTTTTTTTTTTGACAGACTGTTTGTTTTTGGACAGACTGTTTGTTTTTGGACAGAAAGGGTTTTTTTTGACAGACTGTGTTTGGACAGACTGTTGTTTTTGGACAGACTGTTTGTGTTTGGACAGACTGTTTTTTTTTGACAGACTGTTTGTTTTTGGACAGACTGTTTGTTTTTGGACAGACTGTTTGTGTTTGGACAGACTGTTTTTTTTTTTGGACAGACTGTTTGTTTTTGGACATACTGTTTGTGTTTGGACAGACTGTTTGTTTTTGGACAGACTGTTTGTTTTTGGACAGACTGTTTGTGTTTGGACAGACTGTTTTTGGACAGACTGTTTGTGTTTGGACAGACTGTTTGTGTTTGGACAGACTGTTTGTGTTTGGACAGACTGTTTTTGGACAGACTGTTTGTGTTTGGACAGACTGTGTTTGGACAGACTGTTTGTTTTTGGACAGACTGTTTGTTTTTGGACAGACTGTTTGTGTTTGGACAGACTGTTTGTGTTTGGACAGACTGTTTTTGGACAGACTGTTTGTTTTTGGACAGACTGTTGTGTTTGGACAGACTGTTTGTGTTTGGACAGACTGTTTGTTTTTGGACAGACTGTTTGTGTTTGGATAGACTGTTTGTGTTTGGACAGACTGTTTTTGGACAGACTGTTTGTGTTTGGACAGACTGTTTTGGACAGACTGTTTGTGTTTGGACAGACTGTTTTTTGGACAGACTGGGTTTTTTTTTGACAGACTGTTTGTTTTGGACAGACTGTTTGTTTTGGACAGACTGGGTTTTTTTTTGACAGACTGTGTTTGGACAGACTGTTTGTTTTTGGACAGACTTTTTGTGTTTGGACAGACTGTTTTTTTTTGACAGACTGTTTGTTTTTGGACAGACTGTTTGTGTTTGGACAGACTGTTTTTTTTTTTGGACAGACTGTTTGTTTTTGGACAGACTGTTTGTGTTTGGACAGACTGTTTGTTTTGGACAGACTGTTTGTGTTTGGACAGACTGTTTTTGGACAGACTGTTTGTGTTTGGACAGACTGTTTGTGTTTGGACAGACTGTTTGTGTTTGGACAGACTGTTTTTGGACAGACTGTTTGTGTTTGGACAGACTGTTTGTGTTTGGACAGACTGTGTTTGGACAGACTGTTTGTTCTTGGACAGACTGTTTGTGTTTGGACAGACTGTTTGTTTTGGACAGACTGTTTTTGGACAGACTGTTTGTTTGGACAGACTGTTTTTGGACAGACTGTTTTGTTGGACAGACGTTTGTGTTTGGAAAGACTGTTTGTGTTTGGACAGACTGTTTGTTTGTGTTTGGACAGACTGTTTGTTTGTGTTTGGACAGACTGTTTATGTTTGGGCAGACTGTTTGTTTGTGTTTGGACAGACTGTTTATGTTTGGACAGACTGTTGTTTGTGTTTGGACAGACTGTTTGTTTGTGTTTGGACAGACTGTTTGTTTATGTTTGGACAGACTGTTTATGTTTGGGCAGCTGTTTGTTTGTGTTTGGACAGACTGTTTGTTTTGGACAGACTGTTTTTGGACAGACTGTTTGTGTTTGGACAGACTGTTTTTGGACAGACTGTTTGTTTTTGGACAGACTGTTTGTGTTGGACAGACTGTTTGTGTTTGGACAGACTGTTTTTTTTGGACAGACTGTTTGTTTTTGGACAGACTGTTTGTGTTTGGACAGACTGTTTTTGGACAGACTGTGTTTGGACAGACTGTGTTTGGACAGACTGTTTTTGTTTGGACGACTGTGTTTGGACAGACTGTGTTTGGACAGACTGCTTTTGGACAGACTGTTTTTGTTTGGACAGACTGTGTTTGGACAGACTGCTTTTGGACAGACTGTTTGTGTTTGGACAGACTGTTTTTTGGACAGACTGTTTTTTTTGGACAGACTGTGTTTGGACAGACTGCTTTTGGACAGACTGTTTTTGGACAGACTGTTTGTGTTTGGACAGACTGTGTTTTTGGACAGACTGTGTTTGGACAGACTGTTTGTGTTTGGACAGACTGGTTTTTTTTTTGACAGACTGTTTGTTTTTGGACAGACTGTTTGTTTTTGGACAGAAAGGGGTTTTTTTTTTGACAGACTGTGTTTGGACAGACTGTTTGTTTTGGACGACTGTTTGTTTGGACAGACTGTTTTTTTTGACAGACTGTTTGTTTTTGGACAGACTGTTTTTGGACAGACTGTTTGTGTTTGGACAGACTGTTTTTTTTTTGGACAGACTGTTTGTTTTTGGACATACTGTTTGTGTTTGGACAGACTGTTTGTTTTGGACAGACTGTTTGTTTTTGGACAGCTGTTTGTGTTTGGACAGACTGTTTTTGGACAGACTGTTTGTGTTTGGACAGACTGTTTGTGTTTGGACAGACTGTTTGTGTTTGGACAGACTGTTTTTGGACAGACTGTTTGTGTTTGGACAGACTGGTTTGGACAGACTGTTTGTTTTTGGACGACTGTTTGTTTTTGGACAGACTGTTTGTGTTTGGACAGACTGTTTGTGTTTGGACAGACTGTTTTTGGACAGACTGTTGTTTTTTGGACAGACTGTTGTGTTGGACAGACTGTTTGTGTTTGGACAGACTGTTTGTTTTGGACAGACTGTTTGTGTTTGGATAGACTGTTTGTGTTTGGACAGACTGTTTTTGGACAGACTGTTTGTGTTTGGACAGACTGTTTTTGGACAGACTGTTTGTGTTTGGACAGACTGTTTTTGGACAGACTGGGTTTTTTTTTGACAGACTGTTTTTGGACAGACTGTTTGTTTTTGGACAGACTGGGTTTTTTTTTTGACAGACTGTGTTTGGACAGACTGTTTGTTTTTGGACAGACTTTTGTGTTTGGACAGACTGTTTTTTTTTGACAGACTGTTTGTTTTTGGACAGACTGTTGTGTTTGGACAGACTGTTTTTTTTTGGACAGACTGTTTTGGACAGACTGTTTGTGTTTGGACAGACTGTTTGTTTTTGGACAGACTGTTTGTGTTTGGACAGACTGTTTTTGGACAGACTGTTTGTGTTTGGACAGACTGTTTGTGTTTGGACAGACTGTTTGTGTTTGGACAGACTGTTTTGGACAGACTGTTTGTGTTTGGACAGACTGTTTGTGTTTGGACAGACTGTGTTTGGACAGACTGTTTGTTCTTGGACAGACTGTTTGTGTTTGGACAGACTGTTTGTGTTTGGACAGACTGTTTTTGGACAGACTGTTTGGTTTGGACAGACTGTTTTTGGACAGACTGTTTGTGTTTGGACAGACTGTTTGTGTTTGGACAGACTGTTTGTGTTTGGAAAGACTGTTTGTGTTTGGACAGACTGTTTGTTTGTGTTTGGACAGACTGTTTATGTTTGGACAGACTGTTTGTTTGTGTTTGGACAGACTGTTTTGTTGGTTTGGACAGACTGTTTGTTTATGTTTGGACAGACTGTTTGTGTTTGGACAGACTGTTTTTGGACAGACTGTTTGTGTTTGGACAGACTGTTTTTGGACAGACTGTTTGTTTTTGGACAGACTGTTTGTGTTTGGACAGACTGTTTGTGTTTGGACAGACTGTTTTTTTTGGACAGACTGTTTGTTTTTGGACAGACTGTTTGTGTTTGGACAGACTGTTTTTGGACAGACTGTGTTTGGACAGACTGTGTTTGGACAGACTGTTTTTGGACAGACTGTTTTTGTTTGGACAGACTGTGTTTGGACAGACTGTGTTTGGACAGACTGCTTTTGGACAGACTGTTTTTGTTTGGACAGACTGTTTTTGGACAGACTGTTTGTGTTTGGACAGACTGTGTTTGGACAGACTGTGTTTGGACACTGTTTTTGGACAGACTGTTTTGTTTGGACAGACTGTGTTTGGACAGACTGCTTTTGGACAGACTGTTTTTGGACAGACTGTTTGTGTTTGGACAGACTGCTTTTGGACAGACTGTTTTTGGACAGACTGTTTGTGTCCACTCTTTGACTCTTTGAACCCTTTGACTCATTTTCAGTCCAAAGTCATAACCAGACCCCAGTCAAACTACAGCCTCTGTTTCCATGGTAACCATCATCAGATGGTTCAGATGTTTTGTTTTTTTAGGGGCTGATCCTAAAGGTCAGGCCCTGTCACACAGTGAGAGGCCTCTCCTGTAAGAAAGACCCTATTGTTATTCATTCGTTTTTATATTATTATTCACACACCACTTTGACCTGGATTTTGACCCCCTGAACATGCTCCAAACTCACCAAATTTGCCATGTATGTCATGGCTGGTGAACACTTTCATACAATCAAAATTAACCCCTTGGGTACCAAAATGGACTCTGTAGCGCCACCTTGTACTAAAAAACACACCAAATCTGCCCTAGCGGCCAGTAGGAATGTGACAGAAACATGAAACAAATGCCAAAATGTTGGTCTGATTGAGCCGACAAATCATACACTGACACTCATGAGCTAACTCCAACAGGAAGTTGGCAATCTGCCTTTGAAAGTTACTCTACGTTTCTGCAATTACTGCTTATTCATTTCAGAGTTTTGACACAAAACTTATACCTCATTAAATTCCCACAAGTCTGCAGAATCCAAAAGTGAAAGAATTTTTCAGATACGACCTACGGTTCTGGAATAATGGCGATTTTTTGAAGAGTATGTTTAGTTTCACTTTTAACAATGACAAAGTCCCTATAAAACTCTTCCTGGTGCACAGCTGTATATGTCTGTCCTTAGTGCAGTGGTTCATGGAGCTGCCTATGAAACAAGAGGATCTGGGTTCAAGTTCCAGGCAGTCCAAGATTTTTTTTTTATTTTTTTTTTTATTTTATTTTAAAACAGGTTTTACTGCATTGTATTGTGGATATTGGAAATTTTGCACACATTCAAAAGTACACGGAGTACATTTTTTCAACATAAAACCCCAATTAAGAATAATACAAAATGTCTATTACATAACTTCTTTTCATTTTTACGACCAAACGCTCAACTGTTTGTACAATGTTTCTTCATTCAAAAGTACTCTTTCTCACAGACACACATCCTCACACAATAGGGTTTTTCCAAAATAAAAGCCTTAAATGTGGTAAATCATCACTTTCATGCTCAATTATTCACCCAATTTCACTTCATGTTTCAAACTGATTCTTTCTCTCACATACAAAACATATGCACATACACACAGTAGGGTTTCCAAATTAAAAGTCTCATTTTAAAGGTGATGGTGGTTTCAGCAGAGGGTCACTGGTGTTCTGTACAGATGTAAGGAGGACAGACACTAAGGATGAGAACTGGTATGGGGACGGACAGGTGTGAGTGGAGCTGAGGCGTCGACAGTCACGGGGCGATCGCGGGAAGGCAGATCGCACGGGAGGCGGATCGCGGGGGAGGCAGAACGCCCGTGCGAGGTCCCGCCAATGCTGCTTGCAGCTTTAATTTTTGTTTGTTTTTTTTAGGATATTTTTTTCATATATTATTCCACCTTTTCAGGATTCAAAGGAGTTTATTTATTGTTCCGTCACAGAGAAAGAATGAAACTAGTTACTGAGGTCCTGTACTAGCCACAGCAATAAGGAATAAATAACTAATAAATAAATGAATCCATTAAAATCCACTAAAATCTAAGGCTAATTTAAAAAATAAAGTAAAATATACATTTAAAATTTAGCTTTAAAATACCTACATAGAATAATGGCACATTTATAAATTATGACTTCATTCTCATAATATTACAACTCTTTTTATTAATCATATTGGTTTTATCTTGGTATTTTACAACTTTATTGTGTATTGTTCAGTGGTTTTTGTTTGTTTGTTTGTTTGTTTGTTTGTTTTTGGTCCTAATGGGCCTACGATTTGTGTGTGTTGTTTCATTAGGTTTTTGGGGATGTTTTTCTAGTACCTTTTTTTTTTTTTTTTTAAATATCCATCCATTAACATGTTGGATGTTTTGTGGTTCAGTGTTTGGTTGGGTTTTTTGTCCACATTTTAATGTTATAGCGTAAATGTGAGAGAATGCACTGTAAAAAAAATCTGTAATTTAACAGAATTTTCACTGTTTATTGACAGATTTTTCCTGTATTTTTCAGATACAGGAAAATATTAATGAAATGACAAAACAGACTGTGGTTTTATATGTCAAATGGAAAATAACGCGAAAAAACTGGAACTGTGAAGAACCATAAATTTCCATTTTTTAAAAGATTTTTTTTTTCTTTTCTCACAGAAAAATACAGTTAAAATACATTTACAAATGTATTGTAAGTTCACAAATATTTCTTTCTATTCATGAGATTAAACTGTTAATTTAAAGTTTAATACTGTAAAAAAAAAAAAAAAAAAATTAAACCAGATAAAATTACTGACAATTAACGGTAACAGAAGTATTTGTTCTGTCAGTTGAACCAGACTTGTTTGTTAATTGACAGATATCTTGTGTAATTACAGGAGGTTTCACAACAAAAATGTTGAATAAATGTATTTTTTGAATGTATAACATGTATAAGCACTGATAAACTGTCCAAATACAGTTTTTATCAGTGGATTGGACAACTGAGTCTCACTGAAAATTATTTACATATATATATATTTATAGGGAATTGGATTGTTTTAATACATGTAAATATTCTTTATTAAACATTAAAAAGTTAAAAAAAAAAAAAAAAAAAAAAGCAAAATCTCATGTAAAGTTGGGGCAAAAAAACTGTATTAATTAAAAAACTGTACTAATTATGGAAAATTACCATACGTTATGAAATGGTTATTTTCCGTTATTTTACAGTATTTTTTCGGCACCCGTGCTGCTGGAATAATACTGTTTTGTTTTTGTTTTTTTTGTTTTTTTTAACAGTGTATGGAAGTCACGTGATCAGATCCATTGAATTCCCAGTCTGAAAGCGGCACTAATCACCTTCCATAACATCCACGATCACGGGAACAGAACAGACTGTTAAACACCTCCAGGCTTCTGCAGCATCACACACACACGACGCACACGCACGCGCGCACATACACCGACGCACGGCGCGCGCGTCTCCACCAGGAAACGGGGAACCGACGCGGGACTCGGAGCTGGTCTGTTTCAGCCACAACCGAAGCCGGAGCCCCGGAACCGACCGAACCCCGACCACAAACCGGACCCCGGTGCCACCCTCCGTCCAGGTCCGGTTCTGCGCGCGCCAGCCGGTCCGGTTCTGCAACCGGAGACATCAACGTGACGGATCCATGGTGTGACGCGCATTAAGGTGAGGGCTTTTCCAGCAGTCCGCGTGTGCGCGCGGGTCCGTGCTGCGGGATTTTGGACCGGATCGGATTTTCTGCTCCCACAGACCCCCATTGACCCCCCCTGAATCTGGACCCGCCTGGATAATAGACCCGGACCGGGACCGGAGCCGGTGCGGCGCACTGGGTCCAAAGCGCGCGTTAATGACTGCGGTGTGTGCGCGTGCAGCGGCGGAGGAGACGCAGCCGTTTGCACCTGTGTGTGTGTGTGTGTGTGTGTGTGTGTGCGCGCGCGCGCGCGCGTGTGTGTCATCTAAAGCCTGTTTTACTGGGACAATAAGCCTCGTGCTGCGCTCTGATTGGTCGGCTCTTAATTGGCGGTGGAGGCTGCGGGTCTCTGCGGGTCTCTGCAGGTCCGTGTTTATGGGGGTTGGGGGTCTGGGGGGACTGTACCCCCCCCCCCTCCCCAGTCTAATTGAATGAGACACTTTCCATTTGCAACAAAACGTGCACGCACGCGCAGAACCCGTGACGCGCCCAACCGGAGCCGTTAGATTCACAGGTGTCACGTGACCCCAGATGTTAATTAAAAGATAATTACAGACACACGTGACATACGCCCTTCTGTCAGCAGCCATCCCATAATACAACGACTACAACTGGGCCCAAAACCACCAGCACATGTGGTTCAGGTCTGGACTCTGGTTCAGGTCTGGACTCTGTGGTTCTGGTCTGGACTCTATGGTTCTGGTCTGGACTCTATGGTTCTGGTCTGGACTCTGGTTCAGGTCTGGACTCTGTGGTTCTGGTCTGGACTCTGTGGTTCTGGTCTGGACTCTGCAGTCGTGGTCTGGACTCTGTGGTTCTGGTCTAGAGTCTGTGGTTCAGGTCTGGACTCTGGCTCTGGTCTGGACTCTGTGGTTCTGGTCTGGACTCTGGTTCAGGTCTGGACTCTGTGGTTCTGGTCTGGACTCTGCGGTCGTGGTCTGGACTCTGTGGTTCTGGTCTGGACTCTGTGGTTCTGGTCTGGACTCTATGGTTCTGGTCTGGACTCTGTGGTTCTGGTCTGGACTCTGGTTCAGGTCTGGACTCTGTGGTTCTGGTCTGGACTCTGCGGTCATGGTCTGGACTCTGTGGTTCTGGTCTGGACTCTATGGTTCTGGTCTGGACTCTGTGGTTCTGGTCTGGACTCTGGTTCTGGTCTGGACTCTGTGGTTCTGGTCTGGACTCTGGTTCTGGTCTGGACTCTGTGGTTCTGGTCTAGAGTCTGCGGTTTAGGTCTGGGCTCTATGGTTCTGGTCTGGACTCTGGTTCAGGTCTGGACTCTGTGGTTCTGGTCTGGACTCTGCGGTCGTGGTCTGGACTCTGGTCTGGACTCTGTGGTTCTGGTCTGGACTCTGGACTCTGCGGTTCTGGTCTGGACTCTGTGGTTCTGGTCTGCAGTTCAGGTCTGGACTCTGCGGTTCTGGTCTGGACTCTGTGGTTCTGGTCTGGACTCTGTGGTTCTGGTCTGGACTCTATGGTTCTGGTCTGGACTCTGTGGTTCTGGTCTGGACTCTGGACTCTGCGGTTCTGGTCTGGACTCTGTGGTTCTGGTCTGGACTCTGCGGTCGTGGTCTGGACTCTGTGGTTCTGGTCTGGACTCTATGGTTCTGGTCTGGACTCTGTGGTTCTGGTCTGGACTCTGGTTCTGGTCTGGACTCTGTGGTTCTGGTCTGGACTCTGGTTCTGGTCTGGACTCTGGTTCTGGTCTGGACTCTGTGGTTCTGGTCTAGAGTCTGCGGTTTAGGTCTGGGCTCTATGGTTCTGGTCTGGACTCTGGTTCTGGTCTGGACTCTGTGGTTCTGGTCTGGACTCTGGTTCTGGTCTGGACTCTGGTTCTGGTCTGGACTCTGTGGTTCTGGTCTAGAGTCTGCGGTTTAGGTCTGGACTCTGGTTCTGGTCTGGACTCTGCGGTTCTGGTCTGGACTCTGTTTGGACCTGGACCGGGCTGATGGGGGACACTTCCTTCAGATTATGAGACTGACCAACCAGGCTCAGGTCCACAGGTCACATGACCTCAGTCTGTTCACGGTCAGTCTGTCACTCAAACAGCACTAACTGCCTGAGGTCATATGACCTGTGGCCTGGGGTCATGTGACCTGTGGACTGGGGTCATGTGACCTGTGGACTGGGGTCATGTGGCCTGTGGACTGGGGTCATGTGACCTGTGGCCTGGGGTCATGTGACCTGTGGACTGGGGTCATGTGGCCTGTGGACTGGGTTCATGTGGACTGGGTCATGTGGACTGGGGTCATGTGGACTGGGTTCATGTGGACTGGGGTCATGTGGCCTGTGGACTGGGTCAGTGACCTGTGGCCTGGGGTCATGTGGACTGGGGTCATGTGACCTGTGGACTGGGGTCATGTGGCCTGTGGACTGGGGTCATGTGACCTGTGGACTGGGGTCATGTGGCCTGTGGACTGGGTCATGTGACCTGTGAACTGGGGTCATGTGGACTGGGGTCATGTGGACTGGGGTCATGTGGAGTGGTCGGTTCAGCCCTCATACGGGGCAGAGGTTTAAACTGGTGCAGTTCAGTCTGTGTGAAGGTCTGACCCTTTAGACCCTGGGGGGGGGGGGGGGGGGGGGGTATACACTGAATGACAGTTGTCTCCATGATGTGCTCTGACCTCTGACCTCTGACCCTGTTTGTCTTTTCCAGGTCGTTCAGGATGATGATGAACTCCTCATCAGAGAAGATGAAGAAGAAGCCTGCGAAGGACAGCCTGACGCTGCTGCCCTGTTTCTACTTCGTGGAGGTGAGTTCCATCAAACGGAACTGGATTTAGAAAATCGGACCAGTGGTCCTGTATCTTAGCGTCCAAATTCACAGCTGTGTTAAATGTATCCAGATCCATTTGTTCTGCCCCAGTTCTGTGGATTTATTCTATTACAGAAATAGTCCATGTTCTGCTCATATTCAATCAGATCTGTACAAAATTCAAATTCACACCTGATATCATTGATACTGATTTATTGGATCAGTCCACTTCCTATCTGTTAGAATGGGAACATTTTCCAAAGTGGCACCAAATCCAGAATCAGATCTGGATCCAAATAGTTTCAATCCCTTGTGCTGACATCATCATACAGCAGCTGTAGACCAAGTCTGAAGTCAACCAGAACTGGAGTTTAGGAGAAGAAGACGACAGTAAAAGCTGAAACCACCAGTGGGTCCAACAGTGGGCACAAACAAACAAACAAACAAACAAACAAACAAACACATACAAGAAGAAAGACAAAAAAACAGAACTAAGAACACATTAGAAGAATAACAGCTGACCTCTAAAACTGAGTTCAAGCCAAACACATGAAATAATCTGCTTTAAATCACTGACATGAGTGTCTGAAAGGTTCCTCATGTTTCTGTGGTCTGCATCAGCTGGAGATGTTCTGCTGCATCCATTCAACTGCACAGCTCCATCTGCAGCACTGTCTATGAGGAAGAACCAGAACCAGGGACAGAACCAGGGACAGAACCAGAACCAGGGATAGAACCAGGACCAGAACCAGGCAGAACCAGAACCAGGAATAGAACTTAGACTGAAAATGTGTTTAATGGAAAAATGACAGTTTGACCCAAACTCTTTTTTTTCCTCTGAATTGTTGTTGTTCTAGTTCGAGTTCCAGGTCCAGGTCCAGGTCCAGGGGCCTGTTTCACCAAACTAGGATAAGGGATTAAGCCGGGATATGTGGGCTATCCTGGCTCAACTGATCCATGATCCGGTTTCACAAAAGCAGGATAGGGGAAAGCAGGATATGTTTTGATATCAGTTACCATGGAGATTTCGTCTGTGGAGTTAACCTGGTCCAGACCAGGCTAAATTCAGGTTTATTTAATCTCATCCTTTATCTCAGTAACAGTTTCCACAAATGGAACCAATAGTTCTTCCACTGCCCATGAAACAGTGGAACCACAGGAACTGGACCCACTGTCAGTATTTAAACATTTGTGATTATTCATGTCAATACTTTTACATAAATGATGATTTTAGATGATTTTCAATCATTAGATCAGTTCAGTTCAGTTGTGTTTATTCAGACGTTTCAAACATTAGACATTTCTGCAGATCCAATGTTTAGAAACTCCAGAGTCTGTAAAGGAATAGGCTGAAGCCTAAGATCATTCTGCTGACCCCCCATTCATATCAGCAAACAAATGAAATACAATAGATCCCAACGCCTTTAGTTTGGAAACAATAGAAACAACCAAAAACTAAACAATTCAATAGTTTGAGTGGAAAAATGAACATTCACATTCTGCATCTGTTTTCATGACATTTAAACCTAGTTTTAAACATAAATAGTGTTGGACAGTCTGTGAACTCAGGACTGAACTGGTTCCAAACATGTCCTCCAACACCGACTAAATGTGTTCATATGTGTTCATATTTGTTCATATGTGTTCATATGTGTTCATATTTGTCCATATGTTTTCATATTTGTCCATATGTGTTCATATGTGTTCATATGTGTTCATATTTGTTCATATGTGTTCATATTTGTTCATATGTGTTCATATGTGTTCATATTTGTTCATATGTGTTCATATGTGTTCATATTTGTTCATATGTGTTCATATGTGTTCATATGTGTTCATATTTGTTCATATGTGTTCATATGTGTTCATATTTGTTCATATGTGTTCATATTTGTTCATATTTGTTCATATGTGTTCATATTTGTTCATATGTGTTCATATGTGTTCATATTTGTTCATATGTGTTCATATTTGTTCATATGTGTTCATATTTGTTCATATGTGTTCATATGTGTTCATATTTGTTCATATGTGTTCATATGTGTTCATATTTGTTCATATGTGTTCATATGTGTTCATATGTGTTCATATTTGTTCATATGTGTTCATATGTGTTCATATTTGTTCATATGTGTTCATATTTGTTCATATGTGTTCATATTTGTTCATATGTGTTCATATGTGTTCATATGTGTTCATATTTGTTCATATATGTTCATATTTGTTCTAACAGAAGGTTTATTGAACACATGACTTCCTCTGAAATTAGAAATAATTTCCCATATTTTAATCAAGCTCTGAATATGAACAGGCAACCGTTTTTTTAAACTTTCAACATGAATTGTTTTGTTTTAAAGTAGACTAAGTTACCGAACTTTAAAACTTTTAGTTTGATCCTAAACTGATGAGTGTGTTCTCTATAGGACACTGTATTGATCAGTGCTATTGGCCTTTTCTGAATAATGTTGATTGGATTTGTATTAGTTCTGTCAGTTTTCAGCCACACCTCCATGAACTACAACAACTGCACTTCTTCTGTATAGTTACTCCAAGGAATCTGATTACATTGACCCTTTCAGTCTGTGTAGTATTTATACTCAGATTACTGACAGTTTCCCACAGACTATATATGTCATATAAATATAAATACACACAGAGTAACATGATGTTCCTTTAATGAATAAGGATCAATCAAAGCGATTAAACCATCAGCTCCTTTAAAACTGAAGTCACACACAGACTGTACGAGAAAGAACAGAACCAAACATATGAGAGAACAGAAGAAGAAATACACATTTAAAGGTAGAACACAGCCCACATGTCTGTACACTGAAAGAAATACATGTCTGTACACTGAAAGAAATACATGTCTGTACACTGAAAGAAATACATGTCTGTACACTGAAAGAAATACACGTCTGTACACTGAAAGAAATACACGTCTGTACACTGAAAGAAATACATGTCTGCACACTGAAAGAAATACACGTCTGTACACTGAAAGAAATACACGTCTCTACACTGAAAGAAATGCAAGACAAATCCATACGTAACAAATGAACAGACAAATGAATGGATGCAGTAACCTCCTGCAACACAGTACACACAGTAAACACACAGTATACACACAGTATACACACAGTATACACACAGTATGTAACACAACATCTAAACAGGCCAAATCAATTTAAATTGAATAACAAAAAAAACACACACACACATTCCTCTGCCCCTGCAGGACAGATTTACCTTAAATCATGCACGTGAACTAAATAATTGAACACATGTTGGTCCCTGACCAGCTGACCAGCTGACCACTGTGTCATCAGGGAAGATGACAGGATTGTCCCAGTCCATGTGTGATGCACTTTTTTGAGGGGGGGGGCTCCCTCCCCCCCCTATCCTTCCTCAGGCCACATTGTGGAGGACAGTCCAGGCCACAGTGATGTCACATGACCTCAAAGGGCGGAGCCTTAAGGGGTGAAGACAGTGAAAGTGTTCCTTCAGGAGGTCAAAGGTCATTTGGATCCTGGTCCTGTATGGGCATGACTGTAGGTCTGATGTGGTTCAGGGGTCTGTGTATG